>NW_025753234.1:0-11070 GCF_021184085.1 Oncorhynchus gorbuscha
CATGCTGTGTGTTTCATACTAACAGACAGATCATTTCCAGATTATCTATAGTCTAATCCATGCTGTGTGTTTCATACTAACAGACAGATCATTTCCAGATGATCTATAGTCTAATCCATGCTGTGTGTTTCATACTAACAGACAGATCATTTCCAGATTATCTATAGAGTCTAATCGATTCTGTGTGTTTCATACTAATAGACAGCTCATCTCTCGATTATCTATAGTGTCTAATCCATGCTGTGTGTTTTCCCCCTAACAGACGGATCATTTTCCAGGTTATCCTAGTCTAATCCATGCTGTGTGTTTCATACTAACAGACAGATAATTTCCAGATTATCTACAGTCTAATCCATGCTGTGTGTTTCATACTAACAGACAGATAATTTCCAGATTATCTACAGTCTAATCCATGCTGTGTGTTTCATACTAACAGACAGATCATTTCCAGATTATCTATAGTCTAATCCATGCTGTGTGTTTCATACTAACAGACAGATCATCTCCAGATTATCTATAGTCTAATCCATGCTGTGTGTTTCATACTAACATACAGATAATTTCCAGATTATCTATAGTCTAATCCATGCTGTGTGTTTCATACTAACAGACAGATCATTTCCAGATTATCTATAGAGTCTAATCCATGCTGTGTGTTTCATACTAACAGACAGATAATTTCCAGATTATCTATAGTCTAATCCATGCTGTGTGTTTCATTCTAACAGACAGATCATTTCCAGATTATCTATAGTCTAATCCATGCTGTGTGTTTCATACTAACAGACAGTCATCTCCAGATTATCTATAGTCTAATCCATGCTGTGTGTTTCATATTAACAAACAGATCATTTCCAGATTAACTCATAATTAAATCACATGTATTGTGTTTAAACTAACAGACAGATCATCTCTCCAGATATCCTATAGTCTAATCCATACTGTGTGTTTCATATAACAGACAGATCATTTCCAGATTATCTATGATCTAATCCATGTGACTTTAGCACTAACAGATGATCATCCTGCGGATTTGTTGAGTTATTGTCCCCACTTGTTTCAAGATATCAAATCAAATCAAATGTATTTATAAAGCCCTTCGGTACAATGCAGCTGGAAGTGTCTCTCAGTTGCTGCACAGAAGCCCAGCCCTAGAAACACCAAACAGCACCTCTTCACCCACATCCACTTCTATCTCCCCATCACTACTCCTCTACCTCCACCTCCACTCCTCTACCCCACCTCCACCCCCTCTACCCCCACCTTTCATACTCCTCTACCTTCACCTCCACCTCCACTCCTCTACCTCCACCACCTCCACTCCTCTACCTCCACCTCCACTCCTCTACCCCACCTCCACTCCTCTACCTCCACCTCCACTCCTACCCCCACCTCCACCCCCTCTACCCCCACCTCCACTCCTCTACCCCCACCTCCACCCCCACCTCCACCCCCTACCCTCCTCCAACCTCGACCCTCAACTCCACTCCTGCACTCTACCTCCAACTTCACCTCCACTCCTCTTACCCCCACCTCCACTCTTCTACTCTCCACCTCCACCTTCACCTCCACTCCTCCACCTCCACCGTCACCTCCTCTACCTCTACCTCCACTTCCACCTCCACTCTTCCACCTCCACCTCCACCTCCACCTCCACCTTCACCTTCACCTCCACTCCTCTACCTCCACCTCCACCTCCACCTCCACCTCCACTCCTCTACCTCCACTCCTGCACCTCCACCATAACCTCCACTCCTCTACCTTCATCTCCACCTCCAACTCCACCCCTCTACCCCCACCTCCACTCCTCTACCTCCACCCCCACCTCCACTCCTCTACCTCCACCTCCACCTCCACTCCTCTACCTCCACTTCCACCCCTCTACACCCACCTCCACTCCTCTACCTCCACCTACACTCCTCTACCCCCACCTCCACCCCTCTACCCCCACCTCCACTCCTCTACCTTCATCTCCACCTCCACTCCTCTACCTCCACCCCCACCTCCACTCCTCTACCTCCACCTCCACTCCTCTACCTCCACCTCCACCTCCACTCCTCTACCTCCACTTCCACCCCTCTACACCCACCTCCACCCCTCGACCCCCAACTCCACTCCTGCACCTCCGCCCCAACTTCACCTCTCCACTCTCTACCACCTCTCCTCATCTACCCCACCTCCTCCCTCTACCCCCCACCTCCATCCCTCTACCCCCACCTCCACCCCTCTACCCCACCTCCACCCTCTACCCCACCTCCACCCCCACCTCCACCTGCCTACCCCCACCTCCACCCCACCCACCCCCAACTCCACTCCTCCACCTCCACCTCCAACTTCACCTCCACTCCCTCTTACCCCCACCTCCACTCCTCTACCCCCCACCTCCACTCCTACCCCTCACCTCAACTCCTCTACCCCCACCACCACCTCCAGCTTCACCTCCACTCCTCTACCTCCCACCTCCACCCTCCAACTTCACCTCCACTCTTCTACTTCCACCTCCACCTCCACCTTCACCTCCACCCCTCCACCTCCACCTTCACCTCCTCTACCTCTACCTCCACTTCCACTTCCATCTCCACTCTTCCACCTCCACCTCCACCTCCACCTTCACCTCCACTCCTCTACCTCCATCTCCACCTCCACTCCTCTACCTCCACTCCTGCACCTCCACCATCACCTTCACTCCTCTACCTTCACCTCCACCTCCACCTCCACCCCCTCTACCCCACCTCCACTCCTCCTACCTTCATCTCCACCTCCACTCCTTACCTCCACCCCCACCTCCACTCCTCTACCTCCCTCCACTCCTCTCCTCCACCTCCACTCCTCTACCTCCACCTCTACCTCCACCTCCACTTTCCTCCACCTCCACTCCTCTACCTCCACTCCTCTACCTCCACTTCCACCCTCTACACCCACCTCCACTCCTCTACCTCCACCTACACTCCTCTACCTTCACCTCCACCCCTCTACCCCACCTCCTCCACCCTCTACCTTCACCTACCTCCACTCTACCTCCACCTCCACCTCCATTTCCACTCCTCTACCCCCCACCTCCACTCCTCTACCTTCACCTCCACCCCTCTACCCCCACCTCCACCCCTACCTTCACCTCCATCTCCAATCCTCTACCTCCACCTCCACCCCTCTACCCCCACCTCCACTCCTACCTTCACCTCCATCCACTCCTCTACCCCCACCTCCTCCTCTACCCCCACCTCCACTTCTCTACCCCCACCTCCACTCCTCTACCTCCCTTCCACCCCTCCCCACCTCCACCCCTCTACCCCCACCTCCACTCCTCTACCTCCACCTCCACCTCCACACTCTACCCCCACCTCCACTCCTCTACCTCCACCTCCACCTCTACCCCCACCTCCACCCTCTACCCCCACCTCCAATCCTTTACCTTCCCCACCTCCACTTCCACCCTCTACCCCCCCTCCACCTCCACTCTCTACCCCACCTCCTCCTCTACCTCCACCTCCACCCCTCTACCCCTACCTCCACTCATCTACCCCACCTCCACTCCTCTACCACCACCTCCACTCATCTACCCCCACCTCCTCTACCTCCACCTCCATCCCTCTACCCCCACCTTCACTCCTCTACCCCCACCTCCACCCTCACCTCCACCCGTCTACCCCACCTCCACCCCTCGACCCCCAACTCCACTCCTGCACCTCCACCTCCAACTTCACCTCCACTCCTCTACCCCACCTCCACTCCTCTGCCCCCACCTCCACTCATCTACCCCCACCTCCACTCCTCTTACCCCACCTCCATCCCTCTTCCCACTTTCCATCCTCTACCCCCCCACCTCCACTCCTCTACCCTCACCTCCACCTCTTCCCACCTCCACCTCCAGCACCTCCACTCCTCTACCCTCCATCTCCACTCCTCCAACTTCACCTCCACTCTTCTACTCTCCACCTCCACCTCCACCTTCATCTCCACTCCTCCACCTCCACCTTCACCTCCTCTACCCTACCTCCACTTCCACCTCCACTCTTCTTCCACTCCTCCACTCTTCCACCTCCACCTCCACCTCCACCTTCACCTTCACCTTCACCTCCACTCCTCTACCTCCACCTCCACCTCCACTCCTCTACCTCCACTCCTGAACCTCCACCATCACCTCCACTCCTCTACCTTCACCTCCACCTCCACCTCCACCTCCACCCCTCTACCCCCACCTCCACTCCTCTACCTTCATCTCCACCTCCACTCCTCTACCTCCACCCCCACCTCCACTACTCTACCTCCACCTCCACTACTCTACCTCCACCTCCACTCCTCTACCTCCACCTCCACCTCCACCTCCACTCCTCTACCTCCACTCCTCTACCTCCACTTCCACCCCTCTACACCCACCTCCACTCCTCTACCTCCACCTACACTCCTCTACCTTAACCTCCACCCCTCTACCCCCACCTCCACTCCTCTACCTTCACCTCCACCTCCACTCCTCTACCTCCACCTCCACCTCCACTCCTCTACCCCCACCTCCACCTCCACTCCTCTACCTTCACCTCCACCCCTCTACCCCCACCTCCACCTCTACCTTCACCTCCACCTCCACCTCTACCTCCACCTCCACCTCCACCCCCTCTACCCCCAATTCCACTCCTCTACCTCCACCACCACCTCCACTCTCTACCTTCACCCACTCCTCTACCCCCACCCTCCACTCTACCTCCACCTCCACTCCTCTACCCCCACCTCCACCCCTCTATCCCCACCTCCACTCCTCTACCTTTCACCCCCTCACTCCTCTACCTCCACCCCAACTACACTCCTCTACCTCCACCTCCACCTCTTATCCTTACCCCCCACCTCCCACCCCCTCTGCCCCCACCTCCACTCCTCTACCTCCACCTCCACCCTCCTTCACTCCTCTACCCCCACCTCCACTCCTCTACCTCCACCTCCACTCCTCTACCCCCCACCTCCACTACTCTACCTCCACATCCACCTCCACTCCTCTACCTCCACCTCCACTCTATCTACCTTCACCCTCACTCCTCTACCCCCACCTCCACTCCCTATCTCCACCTCCACCTCCACTCCTCTACCTCCTCACTCCCTCTACCTCCACTTCCCACCCCCTCTACACCCACCTCCACTCCTCTACCTCCACCTACACCCTCTACCCCCCACCTCCAACCCTTCTACCCCCACCTCCACTCCTCCACTTCATCTCCACCTCCACTCCCACCTCCACCCCCACCTCCACTCCTCTACCTCCACCTCACTCCTACACTCCACCTCCCACCTCCACTCCTCTACCTCCACTTCCACCCCTCCTACACCCTCCACCCCTCGACCCCAACTCCACTCCTGCACCTCCCAGCCTCCAACTTCCCTCCACTCCTCTACCCCACCTCCACTCATCTACCCCCACCTCCACTCCCTCTACCCCCACCTCCATCCCCCACCCCACCTCCACCCCTCTACCCCCACCTCCACCTCCTCTACCCCACCTCCACCCCCACTCTCCACCGTCACCCCTACCCTCCAATCTCTTACCCACTTCAACTCCACTCCCTCCACCTCCACCTCCAACTTCACCTCCACTCCTCTACCCTCACCAACTCCTCTACCCCCCTCACCACCACCTCCAGCTTCACCTCCACTCCTCTACCTCCACCTCCACTCCTCCAACTTCACCTCCACTTCTTCTACTCTCCACCTCCACCTCCACCTTCACCTCCACTCCTCCACCTCCACCTTCACCTCCTCTACCTCTACCTCCACTTCCACTTCCACCTCCACTCTTCCACCTCCACCTCCACCTCCACCTTCACCTCCACTCCTCTACCTCCATCTCCACCCACTCCTCTACCCACTCCTGCACTCTACCCCACCTCCACTCCTCTACCTTCATCTCCACCTCCACTCCTCTACCTCCACCCCCACCTCCCACCTCCCCTCCCACCTCCCACTCCTCTCCCTCCACCTCCACTCCTCTACCTCCACTCCTCCTCCCTACTTCACCCCTCACACCCACCTCCACTCCTCTACCTCCACCTACACTCCTCTACCTTCACCTCCACCCCCTCCCTACCCCCACCTCCACTCTCTCCTTCACCTCCACCTCCACTCCTCTACCTCCACCTCCACCTCCATTTCCACTCTCTACCCCCACCTCCACTCCTCTACCTTTCACCCTCCACCCCTCTACCCCCACCTCCACTCCTCTACCTTCACCTCCAACTCCAATCCTCTGCCTCCACCTCCACCCCCTCTACCCCCACCTCCACTCCTCTACCTTCACCTCCACCTCCACTCCTCTACCCCCCCCACCTCCACTCCTACCCCCCACCTCCACTCCTCTACCTCCACCTCCACCTCCACTCCTCTACCTCCACTTCCCACCCCCTACACCCACCTCCACCCTCGACCCCCAACTCCACTCCTGCACCTCCGCCTCAACTTCACCTCCACTCCTCTACCCCCACTTCCACCCCTCTACCCCCACCTTCACTCCTCTACCTTCACCTCCACCTCCACTCCTCACCTCCACCCCACCTACACTCCTCTACCTCCACCCTCCACCTCCACTCCTCTACCCCACCTCCACTCCTCTACCTCCACCTCCCCACTCCTCTACCCCCACCTCCACCCCTCTACCCCCCACCTCCAATCCTCTACCTTCACCTCCACCTCCACTTCCACTCCTCTACCTCCACCTCCACCTCAACTCCTCTACCCCCCACCTCCACTCTCTACCTCCACCTCCACCCCTCTACCCCCCACCTCCACTCATCTACCCCACCTCCACTCTCTACCACCACCTCCACTCATCTACCCCCACCTCCTCTACCCCACCTCCATCCCTCTACCCCCACCTTCACTCCTCTACCCCACCTCCCACCCTCACCTCCTCCACCCCGTCTACCCCACCTCCACCCCCTCGACCCCCAACTCCACTCCTGCACCTCCAACTCCAACTTCACTCCCACTCCTCCCTGCCCCACCTCCACTCCTCTACCCCCACCTCCACTCATTCATCTACCCCCCACCTCCACCTCCATCTACCCCCACCTCCATCCCTCTACCCCACCTCCACTCCTACCCCCACCTCCACTCCTCTACCCCTCACCCTCCACCTCCTCTTCCCCCCACCTCCACCTCCAGCACCTCCACTCCTCTACCTCCATCTCCACTCCTCCAACTTCACCTCCACTCTTCTACTCTCCACCTCCACCTCCACCTTCATCTCCACTCCTCCACCTCCACCTTCACCTCCTCTACCTCTACCTCCACTTCCACCTCCACTCTTCCACCTCCACTCTTCCACCTCCACTCTTCCACCTCCACCTCCACCTCCACCTTCACCTTCACCTTCACCTCCACTCCTCTACCTCCACCTCCACCTCCACTCCTCTACCTCCACTCCTGAACCTCCACCATCACCTCCACTCCTCTACCTTCACCTCCACCTCCACCTCCACCTCCACCCCTCTACCCCCACCTCCACTCCTCTACCTTCATCTCCACCTCCACTCCTCTACCTCCACCCCCACCTCCACTACTCTACCTCCACCTCCACTACTCTACCTCCACCTCCACTCCTCTACCTCCACCTCCACCTCACCTCCACTCCTCTACCTCCACTCCTCTACCTCCACTTCCACCCCCCTCTACACCCACCTTCCACTCTCTACCTCCACCTACACTCCTCTACCTTAACCTCCACCCCTCTACCCCCACCTCCACTCCTCTACCTTCACCTCCACCTCCACTCCTCTACCTCCACCTCCACCTCCACTCCTCTACCCCCACCTCCACCTCCACTCCTCTACCTTCACCTCCACCCCCTACCCCCACCTGCACTCCTCTACCTTCACCTCCACCTCCACTCCTCTACCTCCACCTCCACCTCCACCCCTCTACCCCCACCTCCACTCCTACCTTCACCTCCACTCCCACTCCTCTACCCCCACCTCCACTCCCTCTACCCCCAATTCCACTCCTCTACATCCACCACCACCTCCACTCCTCTACCTTCACCTCCACTCTCTACCCCCACCTCCACCTCTACCTCCACCTCCACTCCTCTACCCCCACCTCCACCCCCTCTATCCCCACCTCCACTCCTCTACCTTTCACCCCACCTCCACTCCTCTACCTCCACCCCCAACTACACTCACTCTACCTCCACCTCCACCTCCCACTCCTTTACCCCCACCTCCACCCCCTCACCCCCCCCACCTCCACTACCTCCACCTCCACCTCCCCACTCTCCACCCCCACCCACTCCTCTACCTCCACCTCCACTCCTCTACCCCCACCTCCACCTCTCTTACCTTCACCTCCACCTCCACCCTCTACCTCCACCTCCACCTCATTTCCACCCTCCTACCCCCACCTCCACTCCTCTACCTTCTACCTGCCCCCCCACCTCCACTCCTCTACCCTTCACCTCCAACTCCAATCCTCTACCTCCACCTCCACCCCCTCTACCCCCCACCCTCCACTCCTCTACCTTCACCTCCACCTCCACTCCTCTACCCCCACCTCCACTCCTCTACCCCCACCTCCATCTACCTCCACCTCCCTCCACCTCCACTCATCTACCTCCACTTCACCCCTCTACACCCACCTCCACCCCTCGACCCCCTCAACTCCACTCCTGCACCTCCGCCTCCAACTTCACCTCCACTCCTCTACCCCCACTTCCACCCCTACCCCCACCTTCACCTCTACCTTCACCCTCCACCTCACTCTCTACCTCCACCCCACCTACACTCCTCTACCTCCACCTCCACCTCCACCTCTACCCCCCACCTCCACTCCTCTACCTCCACCTCCACCCTCTACCCCCACCTCCACCTCTACCCCCACCTCCAACTCCTCTACCTTCACCTCCACCTCCACTTCACCCTACCTCACCATCACCCCCACCCTCTACCCCCCACCTCCACTCCTCTACCTCCACCTCCACCCTCTACCCCCCCACCTCCACTCATCTACCCCACTCCACTCCCTCTACCACCACCTCCACTCATCTACCCCCACCTCCTCTACCCCCACCTCCATCCTCTACCCCCCACCTTCACTTCCTCTACCCTCACCTCCAATCTTGCCTACCCCCACCTCCACCCCTCGACCCCAACTCCACTCCTGCACCTCCACCTCCAACTTCACCTCCACTCCTCTACCCCACCTCCACTCCTCTACCCCCACCTCCACTCATCTACCCCCTACCTCCACTCCTCTACCCCCACCTCCATCCCTCTACCCCACCTCCACTCCTCTACCCCCCACCTCTACACTCCTCTACCTCACACCTCCACTCCTCTTCCCCACCTCCACCTCCAGCACCTCCACTCCTCTACCTCCATCTCCACTCCTCCAACTTCACCTCCACTCTACTACTCTCCACCTCCACCTCCACCTTCATCTCCACTCCTCCACCTCCACCTTCACCTCCTCTACCTCTACCTCCACTTCCACCTCCACTCTTCCACCTCCACTCTTCCACCTCCACCTCCACCTCCTCCACCTTCACCTTCACCTCCCTCCTCTACCTCCACCTCCACCTCCACTCCACTCTACCTCCACTCCTGAACCTCCACCATCACCTCCACCCTCTGCCTTCCACCTCCACCTCCACCTCCACCTCCACCTCTACCCCACCACTCCACTCCTCTACCTTCATCTCCACCTCCACTCCTCTACCTCTCCACCCCCACCTCCACTACTCTACCTCCACCCTCCACTACTCTACCTCCACCTCCACTCCTCTTCCCCACCCCCCTCACACCTCCACTCCTCTACCTCCCATCTCCACTCCTCCAACTTCACCTCCACTCTTCTACTCTCCACCTCCACTCTCCACCTTCCATCTCCACTCCTCCACCTCCACTCTCCACCTCCTCTACCTCTACCTCCACTTCCACCTTCCACTCTTCCACCTCCACTCTTCCACCTCCACCTCCACCTCCACCTTCACCTTCACCTTCACCTCCACTCCCTACCTCCACCTCCACCTCCACTCCTCTACCTCCACCTCCCTGAACCTCCACCATCACCCTCCACTCCCTCTACCTTCACCTCCACCTCCCACCTCCACCTCCACCCTACCCCCACCTCCCACCCTCCCACCTTCATCTCCACCTCCACTCCTCTACCTCCACCCCCCACCTCCACTACTCTCTACCTCCACTCTACACTTACCTCCACCTCCACCTCCACTCCTCTACCTCCACCTCCACCTCCACCTCCACTCCTCTACCTCCACTCCTCTACCTCCACTTCCACCCCTCTACACCCCACCTCCACTCCACTCTACCTCCACCTACACTCCTCTACCTTAACCTCCACCCTTACCCCCACCTCCACTCCTCTACCTTCACCTCCACCTCCACTCCCTCTACCTCCACCTCCACCTCCACTCCTCTACCCCCACCTCCACCTCCCACTCCTCTACCTTCACCTCCACCCCCTCTACCCCACCTCCACTCCTCTACCTTCACCTCCACCTCCACTCTCCTACCTCCACCTCCACCTCCACCCTCTACCCCCCCACCTCCACTTTCTACCTTCACCTCCACCTCCACTCCTCTACCCCCACCTCCACTCCCTCTACCCCCAAATTCCACTCCTCTACCTCCACCACCACCTCCACTCCTCTACCTTCACCTCCACTCCTCTACCCCCACCTCCACCCTCTACCTCCACCTCCACCCCTACCCCCCACCTCACCCCTCTATCCCCACCTCCCACCCTCTACCTTCACCTCCACCTCCACTCTACCTCCACCCCAACTACTCCTCTACCTCCCACCTCCACCTCCACTCCCTTTACCCCCCACCTCCACCCCCTCTACCCCCACCTCCACTCCTACCTCCACCTCCACCTCCACCTTCACTCCTTACCCCCACCTCTACCTCCACTCCTCTACCCCCACCTCCACCCCACCCCCACCCTCCACTACCTCCACCTCCCACATCCACCTCCACCCCTCTACCTCCACCTCCACTCCTCTACCTTCACCTCCACTCCTCTACCCCCACCTCCACTTATCTCCACCTCCACCTCCACTCCTCCACCTCCACC
>NW_025753235.1:0-11065 GCF_021184085.1 Oncorhynchus gorbuscha
TGTGTGTGTGTGTGTGTGTGTGTGTGTGTGTGTGTGTGTGTGTGTGTGTGTGTGTGTGTGTGTGTGTGTGTGTGTGTGTGTGTGTGTGTGTGTGTGTGTGTGTGTGTGTGTGTGTGTGTGTGTGTGTGTGTGTGTGTGTGTGTGTGTGTGTGTGTGTGTGTGTGTGTGTGTGTGTGTGTGTGTGTGTGTGTGTGTGTGTGTGTGTGTGTGTGTGTGTGTGTGTGTGTGTGTGTGTGTGTGTGTGTGTGTGTGTGTGTGTGTGTGTGTGTGTGTGTGTGTGTGTGTGTGTGTGTGTGTGTGTGTGTGTGTGTGTGTGTGTGTGTGTGTGTGTGTGTGTGTGTGTGTGTGTGTGTGTGTGTGTGTGTGTGTGTGTGTGTGTGTGTGTGTGTGTGTGTGTGTGTGTGTGTGTGTGTGTGTGTGTGTGTGTGTGTGTGTGTGTGTGTGTGTGTGTGTGTGTGTGTGTGTGTGTGTGTGTGTGTGTGTGTGTGTGTGTGTGTGTGTGTGTGTGTGTGTGTGTGTGTGTGTGTGTGTGTGTGTGTGTGTGTGTGTGTGTGTGTGTGTGTGTGTGTGTGTGTGTGTGTGTGTGTGTGTGTGTGTGTGTGTGTGTGTGTGTGTGTGTGTGTGTGTGTGTGTGTGTGTGTGTGTGTGTGTGTGTGTGTGTGTGTGTGTGTGTGTGTGTGTGTGTGTGTGTGTGTGTGTGTGTGTGTGTGTGTGTGTGTGTGTGTGTGTGTGTGTGTGTGTGTGTGTGTGTGTGTGTGTGTGTGTGTGTGTGTGTGTGTGTGTGTGTGTGTGTGTGTGTGTGTGTGTGTGTGTGTGTGTGTGTGTGTGTGTGTGTGTGTGTGTGTGTGTGTGTGTGTGTGTGTGTGTGTGTGTGTGTGTGTGTGTGTGTGTGTGTGTGTGTGTGTGTGTGTGTGTGTGTGTGTGTGTGTGTGTGCTTTAATATTGCAGATAGATTGTGGCTTCCATTAATGTAATTGTCTTCTTCATTTCCAATCTCCCATATATAAAGTTTTGTAAATATATATACTGTATATATAAAATATATATTTTGTAAATAAAATAAACGTTTTTAATGTCCCCTAACGCTACCACCCCTACCCTAAATGGAGTAAACTAATGGACAGCAACACAGGCTTCAACTTCCAGCTTATAAACTCGGCAAAAAAAGTACCGTTCCTTTATCAGAACCCTGTCTTTCAAAGATAATTCATAAAAATCCCCAAAACTTCACAGATCTTCATTGTAAAGGGTTTCAACACTGTTTCCCATGCTTGTTCATTGAACTATAAACTATTAATGAACATGCACCTGTGTAACGGTCGTTAAGATACTAACTGCATACAGACGGTAGGCAATTAAGGTCACAGTTATGAAATCTTAGGACACTAGAGGCTTTTCTACTGACTCCTGAAAAACACCGAAGAGATGCCAGGGCCCCTTCTCATCTGCGTGAACATGCCTTGGGCGTGCTGCTAGGAGGCATGAGGACTGCAGATGTGACCAGCGCAATACATTACAATGTCCATACAGTGAGATGCCTAAGACAGCGCTACAGGAGACAGTACAGACCACGTGTAACAACACCTACACAGGATCGGTACATCCGAACATCACACCTGCGGGACAGGTACAGGATGGCAGCAACAACACCCGAGTTACACCAGAACACACAATCCCTCCATTAGTGCTCAGACTTTCCGCAATAGGCTGAGAGGCTGGACTGAGGCATGTTAGCCTGTTATAGGCAGGTCCTCACCAGACATCACTGGCAACAACGTAGGTGCATTATTCTGGTTCATGTCTATTGGTCTATGTACAGTCTCAGCATTCTGCTCTGTCTATTGGTTTATAATGTACAGTCTCAGCATTCTGCTCTGTCTATTGGTTTATAATGCACAGTCTCAGCATTCTGCTTTGTCTATTGGTTTATAATGTACAGTCTCAGCATTCTGCTCTGTCTATTGGTTTATAATGTACAGTCTCAGCATTCTGCTCTGTCTATTGGTTTATAATGTACAGTCTCAGCATTCTGCTCTGTCTATTGGTTTATAATGTACAGTCTCAGCATTCTGCTCTGTCTATTGGTTTATAATGTACAGTCTCAGCATTCTGCTCTGTCTATTGGTTTATAATGCACAGTCTCAGCATTCTGCTCTGTCTATTGGTTTATAATGTACAGTCTCAGCATTCTGCTCTGTCTATTGGTTTATAATGCACAGTCTCAGCATTCTGCTCTGTCTATTGGTTTATAATGTACAGTCTCAGCATTCTGCTCTGTCTATTGGTTATAATGCACAGTCTCAGCATTCTGCTCTGTCTATTGGTTTATAATGCACAGTCTCAGCATTCTGCCTTGTCTATTGGTTTATAATGCACAGTCTCAGCATTCTGCTCTGTCTATTGGTTATAATGCACAGTCTCAGCATTCTGCTCTGTCTATTGGTTTATAATGCACAGTCTCAACATGTTGCTCTGTCTGTCTATTGGTTTATAATTCACAGCCTCAACATGTTGCTCTGTCTGTCTATTGGTTTATACTGCACAGTCTCAACATGCTGCTCTGTCTGTCTATTGGTTTATAATGCACAGTCTCAGCATGCTGCTCTGTCTGTCTATTGGTTTATACTGCACAGTCTCAACATGCTGCTCTGTCTGTCTTTTGGTTTATAATGCACAATCTCAATATGAATTGTCCAGGATGGGATCGTGCCTCTGCATTCCCATTAGAAACACTTCAGGCCTTAGTTAAGTAATTGTTTTTAGATAACTATTAGACAAAGTGTTCCTCTTCTCCAAACTGTTCTCCCTCCCCAGACGGAACTGGAGTCTAAGCAAGTATCCAAATGACAAGGTTTTTATTTTATTTGACATCAATTGGACACAGTTCTTTGGGCATCAGATGGCGCTATTCAACCTAATTTTGGTGGATTGTTAGGAGATGTTTGTCTAGATAAATTGAAAATATAGTTGTTTTAGCATCAGATTATGGAGGTTGAAAGGCACGTCTCCGTTATATAGACTGGCCTTTTTGTTCCAGAGATCACATTATATGCTGTAACAGCATCTTTAACATTGTGGTCACCACATGTCTCTTGATGTCTGGGACCTTTCAGTCTCTGTAAGCGTGTGTGTGTCTTTCCTGCCTGCCAACCATCTCCTGTGCACCACCAGTCTCCCTCACCAGTCTCCCCTCACCAGTCTCCTCACCAGTCTCCCCTCACCAGTCTCCCCCACTCCTCTCCCTCACTCCCATCTCCTCACTCCTCTCCCCTCTTCCCTCACTCCTCTCCCCTCACTCCCCTCTCCCTCACTCCGCTCCCCTCACTCCCCCTCTCCCCTCACTCCCCCTCACTCCCCACCTCCCCTCACTCCCCTCTCCCCTCACTCCCGCTCCCCTCACTCCGCTCCCCTCACTCTCCCTCTCCCTCACTACCCTCTCCCCTCACTCCTCTCCCCTCACTACCCTCTCCCCCTCACTCCTCTCCCCTCACTCCCCTCACTCCCACTCCCCTCACTCCCCTCTCCTCACTCCGCTCCCCTCACTCCGCTCCCTCACTCTCCTCTCCCTCACTACCCTCTCCTCTCACTCCTCTCCCTCACTACCCTCTCCCCTCACTCCTCTCCCCTCACTCCCCTCTCCCCTGTCAGGCAGAAGCATGGTAGCTAAGAGGTGCATCCGATCAGTGAGGATGCTCCAATAGACAAGGGCTCAATGATTCAAGGTCACAGCATTTAACAGACAAAGACAAAAGGCTTATCTAACCGCTTTCCTCTGCCCTTCTATCACCAGCAATCCCAGTCATAGCCCCTGAGTGACAGCTCCTCGTTAAAGATTTATGCTAATCACACAGTCCGTTAATCAAATCTTTAAGACCTTTAAACAGGTCAACATTCACAAGGCTGCGGGGCCAGACAGATTACCAGGACGTGTACTCAGAGAATGCGCTGACCAACTGGCAAGTGTCTTCACTGACATTTCCAAACTCTCCTGACTGAGTCTGTAATACCAACATGTTTCAAGCAGACCACCATAGTCCCTGTGCCCAAGAACACTAAGATAACCTGCCTAAATGACTACAGACCCGTAGCACTCACATCTGTAGCCATGAAGTAGGATGTGGCCAAGTGGGATGTGTTTGGGATGTAGGGGACAGTGGGAGTTACCTGTCCAGTTGGGATGTATGTGGGATGTAGGGGACAGTGGGAGTTACCTGTCCAATTGGGATGTATGTGGGATGTAGGGGACAGTGGGAGTTAACTGTCCAATTGGGATGTAGGGGACAGTGGGAGTTAACTGTCCAGTTGGGATGTATGTGGGATGTAGGGGACAGTGGGAGTTACATCCCAATTGGACAGTTATGTGGGATGTAGGGGACAATGGGAGTTAACTGTCCAGTTGGGATGTATGGGACAGTGGAGTTAACTCCCCACTGTCCCTACATCCCAATTGGACAGTTAACTCCCACTGTCCTACATCCCAATTGGACAGTTAACTGTCTAATTGGGATGTATGTGGGATGTAGGGAACAGTGGGAGTTACCGGTCCAGTTGGGATGTATGTGGGATGTAGGGGACAGTGGGAGTTACCTGTCCAGTTGGGATGTATGTGGGATGTAGGGGACAGTGGGAGTTAACTGTCCAGTTGGGATGTAGGGGACAGTGGGAGTTAACTGTCCAATTGGGATGTAGGGGACAGTGGGAGTTAACAATCTAATTGGGATGTATGTGGGATGTAGGGGACAGTGGGAGTTACCTGTCCAGTTGGGATGTATGTGGGATGTAGGGGACAGTGGGAGTTACCTGTCCAGTTGGGATGTATGTGGGATGTAGGGGACAGTGGGAGTTACCTGTCCAGTTGGGATGTATGTGGGATGTAGGGGGACAGTGGGAGTTACCTGTCCAGTTGGGATGTATGTGGGATGTAGGGACAGTGGGAGTTACCTGTCCAGTTGGGATGTATGTGGGATGTAGGGGACAGTGGGAGTTACCTGTCCAGTTGGGATGTATGTGGAATGTAGGGGACAGTGGGAGTTAAAGGGTTGTATCCAGCTCATGCATATCTATATTTCAAGTCGTGTGAAATCCAATTAATGAACTTATTTCAGTTTCCTTATAAGAAATGTAACTCAGTAAATCTTTGAATATGATGCATGTTTTTTTTTTTCCTACAAACAAGTTTTTTCTCAACTAATCCCTTGGCTCAATTTACCCCCCTACAAAAGCCATGATTAAATAGATCTGGTGCCAGTTCTCCAACACAGTACAAGACAGGACAAGACAAGCTGGATGGATGTAGTGGTGATTCCCAAAATGGCTACCAAAACATATTTGCCACCATTGGCTGCTGTCCTAATGGTCAGCTAATCAAAGTGAAAGCCCTTTTTTCAAAGCAACAAGGCTTCCTCTCTGTATGCAGTTCGTAATTTCTCTGGGTCTGATACTTGAGATCTCAGCATGACCCTCAGTTCAACATCAAAGTCCTCTAACAGAGTTTGACGCGTGTTTTATCCCACTACGTAGTGCTTTAGTGATTTAAATAGATGATCTTAAATCCAACCAAACAGTGGTTATCTATTAATTATCACAATCTGACTCTACATAGTTATGCAGATGTGCAGATGAATTCAAATAAAAAAATCTGTATCTGCTGTCAAATTCCTGCTTGTCCACCAGTGTCTCTGTTTCCTCTCTATGTTTCCTCTCTGTGTTTCCTCTCTGTGTTTCCTCCCTATGTTTCCACTCTGTGTTTCCTCTCTCTGTTTCCTCTCTCTGTTTCCTCTCTCTGTTTCCTCTCTCTGTTTCCTCTCTCTGTTTCTCTCTCTGTTTCTCTCTCTGTTTCCTCTCTCTGTTTCTCTCTCTGTTTCCTCTCTCTGTTTCCTCTCTCTGTTTCCTCTCTCTGTTTCCTCTCTCTGTTTCCTCTCTGTTTCCTCTCTGTGTTTCCTCTCTATGTTTCCTCTCTATGTTTCCTCTCTATGTTTCCACTCTGTGTTTCCACTCTGTGTTTCCCCTCTCTGTTTTCTCTCTATGTTTCCTCTCTCTGTTTCCTCTCTCTGTTTCCTCTCTCTGTTTCCTCTCTCTGTTTCCTCTCTCTGTTTCCTCTCTCTGTTTCCTCTCTCTGTTTCCTCTCTCTGTTTCCTCTCTCTGTTTCCTCTCTCTGTTTCCTCTCTCTGTGTTTCCTCTCTCTGTGTTTCCTCTCTCTGTGTTTCCTCTCTCTGTGTTTCCTCTCTGTGTTTCCTCTCTCTGTGTTTCTCTCTCTGTGTTTCCTCTCTGTGTTTCCTCTCTCTGTGTTTCCTCTCTCTGTGTTTCCTCTCTCTGTGTTTCCTCTCTCTGTGTTTCCTCTCTCTGTGTTTCCTCTCTCTGTGTTTCCTCTCTCTGTGTTTCCTCTCTGTGTTTCCTCTCTGTGTTTCCTCTGTGTTTCCTCTCTGTGTTTCCTCTCTGTGTTTCCTCTCTGTGTTTCCCTCTCTGTGTTTCCTCTCTGTGTTTCCTCTCTGTGTTTCCTCTCTGTGTTTCCTCTCTGTGTTTCCTCTCTCTGTTTCCTCTGTGTTTCCTCTCTCTGTTTCCTCTCTGTGTTTTCTCTCTGTTTCCTAATGGGTGAATAAATGTTTTCTGAACAGTCTGATAATCTTTAATGTGCAACATCAAACGTCCATGCATCAGGGCTATTCCAATATGAGAGACCATATCATTTGCAGTGAGAAAGGGCTATGCTCTGCTCTAGCTCTCTGCATGCTTCTGGCTGTGTGATGTTTGTGGAAAGGAGCTCAGACTGCCCCTGCTATTATTTCATTATTTAGACGTAATTTCCTCATGTCTGGGTATCTGCTTTGGTCATCTTTTTCTATCTTTACTACCCGCTGTTCCACCCCTTTTCTTCGCTTTCTCTTAACTTTGTCTTTCTTTTCTTCTCTTCTCGATATCTGCTTTGTTCCTTCACATTTTCTTTGCTTTATCAGGACCTATACATGAAAATGTCCTAATTCTCCATTTGTCGCCATGACAACAACCTGCATCCAGTGGCCTTCTTCCCTTGCTTCTTCTTTGGAACTCAAAATGTTGATGTTCCATTCAGCTCCAGCATCAGTGAACCCTCTGGCTGACCTGCATGCCAACTGTTGACAGTTGCTTTCTTCATTCAAACACTTTGAAATCACTGGGATGTTCTGCTTTAATGGAGATGGATTGACATGCTTCCAGTACTATATCATTATTTTCTCACCCCCAACAAGGGAAATATGCCTTCTACATTGTAGGAGTATCATACCGTACTGAAAAAGAACAGTTGAAAAGCCCAAACAAAGGCTTAATACAGTGCCTTGAAAAGGTATTCATCCTCCTAGGCATTTTCTCTGTTGTTGCATTACAACCTTAATTTAAATAGATTGCCATTTGGATTTCATGTAATGGACATACACAAAATAGTCCAAATTTGTGAAGTGAAATGAAAAAAAAACCCATACTTGTTTCAAAAGAAAAAACTGAAAAGTGGTGCGTGCATATGTATTCCCTTTGCTATGAAGCCCCTAAATAAGATCTGGTGCAACCAATTACCTTCAGTGGTCACATAATTAGTTCATTATTATGGCTTGGGCGCAGTATTGAGTAGCTTCGGTGAATAAAGGTGCCCAGAGTAAAACTACCTCACTACTCAGGCCCAGAAGCTAAGATATGCATATTATTAGTAGATTGACAAACACTCTGACGTTTCTAAAACTGTCTGAATGATGTCTGAGTGTAGCAGAACTCATATGGCAGGCAAAAAATGAGAAGAAATCCAACCAGGAAGTGGGAAATCTGAGGTTTGTAGTTTTTTCAACTCTTTGCCTATCCAAGGTACAGTGAAAATTTGGTCCGATTGCACTTCCTAAGGGTTCCACTAGATGACAACCGTCTTTAGAACCTTGTTTGAGGCTTCTACTGTGAAGGAGGAGAGAATGAGAGCGGATTGAGTAAGAGGTCTGGTAGAGTGCCATGAGAGGTAGCTGCGTTCCATTGCATTTCTAAAGACAAAGGGAATTCTCCGATTGAATGAAACATTATTGAAGATTTTATTAAAAAGATCCTAAAGATTGATTCTATACATCGTTTGACATGTTTCTCTGAACTTTAATGGAATTTTCATCTGGCCTGCGCGTCGTGATTTTGGATTTGTGAACGAAGGTGTGAACAAAAGGAGCTATTTGGACATAAATGATGGACTTTATCGAAAGAAAAAAACATTTATTGTGGAACTGGGATTCCTGGGAGTGCATTCTGATGAAGATCATCAAAGTTAAGTGAATATTTATAATGCTATTTCTGACTTCTGTTGACTCCACAACATGGCGGATATCTGTATGGCTTCTTTTGGTCTCTGAGCGCTGTACTCAGATTATAGCATGGTGAGCTTTTTTGAAATCTGACACAGCGGTTGCATTAAAGGAGAAGTTTAACTACGGCTGAGATCCATTAACGGGATCGATATGACAACAGCCAGTAAAAGTGCAGGGCGATAAATTCAAACAGAAATCCCATAATTAAAATTCTTCAAACATACAAGTATTTTTCAACATTTTAAAGATAAACTTGTTGTTGATCCCACCACAGTGTCCGATTTCAAAAAGCCTTTACCTAGTCACACCAAAACACAGCCATTTTTCCAGCCAAAGAGAGGAGTCAGAAATAGCAGAAATATAGATCAAATGAATTACTAACCTTTGGTGATCTTCATCAAATGACACTCATATGACTTCATGTTACACAATACATGTATGTTTTGTTCGATAAAGTTCATATTTATATCCAAAAATCTCAGTTTTACATTGAGGCGTTCGTTCAGCAATGTTTTGCTTCCAAAACATCCCGTGATTTTGCAGAGAGCCATCATTTACAGAAATACTCATAATAAACATTGATAAAAAGATACAAGTGTTATGTATGGAACCTTAGTTAAATAAAGTCCACCTGTGTGCAATCTAAGTGTCACATGATCTCAGTATATATAAAGGCCCCAGAGTTTTGCAGAACCACCAAGTAAGCGGCACCATGAAGGCCAAGGAGCTACAGTAGTTGTGGAGAAGTTAGTTAGTCTACTAGTCTAACAGATCAGATTACATGCATAGTCTGCTAGTCTAACTGTTTGGTCTACTAGTCTACCGCTAGTATAACGGAAAAGCCCGCTAGTCTAACGGAAAAGCCCGCTAGTCTAACGGAATAGTCTGCTAGTCTAACTGTATAGTCTACTAGTATAACTGTATAGTCTACTAGTATAACTGAATAGTATACTAGTCTAACTGTATAGTCTATTTGTCTACTAGTTTAACTGTATAGTCTACTAGTCTAACTGTATGGTTTGTTAGTCTACTAGTCTACTAGTCTAACTGTATGGTTTGTTAGTCTACTAGTCAACCTGTATAGTCTGTTAGTCTACTAGTCTACCTGCATAGTCTGTTAGTCTACTAGTCTAACTCTATAGTCTGTTAGTCTACTAGTCTACCTGTATAGTATGTTAGTCTACTAGTCTAACTGTATAGTCTGTCAGTCTACTAGTCTACCTGTATAGTCTGTCAGTCTACTAGTCTATCTATATATTCTTCTAGAGTACTAGTCTACTAGTCTAACTGTATAGTCTGCTGGTCGACTAGTCTAACTGTATAGTCTGTTAGTCTACTAGTCTAACTGTATAGTCTATTAGTCTTCTAGTCTAAATGTATAGTCAGTTAGTCTACAAGTCTACCTGTATGGTCTGCTAGTCTACCAGTCTACTAGTCTTTCTGTATAGTCTACTGGTCTACCTGTATGGTCTGTTAGTCTACTAGTCTAACTGTATAGTCTGTTAGTCTACCAGTCTACCTGTATGGTCTGCTAGTCTACCAGTCTACCTGTATGGTCTGCTAGTCTACAAGTCTACTAGTCTTTCTGTATAGTCTACTGGTCTACCTGTATGGTCTGTTAGTCTACTAGTCTACCTGTATAGTCTGTTAGTCTACTAGTCTACCTATATATTATTCTAGAGTACTAGTCTACTAGTCTAACTGTATAGTCTACTAGTCTACTAGTCTAACTGTATAGTCTATTAGTCTTCTAGTCTAACTGTATAGTCTACTAGTCTACTAGTCTAACTGTATAGTCTATTAGTCTTCTAGTCTAACTGTATAGTCAGTTAGTCTACTAGTCTAACTGTATAGTCTGTTAGTCTTCTAGTCTAACTGTATAGTCTACTAGTCTAACTATATAGTCTGTTAGTCTATTAGTCTAACTGTATAGTCTGTTAGTCTACTAGTCTAACTGTATAGTCTGTTAGTCTACTTGTCTACCTGTATAGTCTACTAGTCTACCTTTATAGTCTACTAGTCTACCTATATAGTCTTCTAGAGTACTAGTCTACCAGTCTAACTTTATAGTCGGCTGGTCGACTAGTCTAACTGCATAGTCTGTTATTCTTCTAGTCTAACTGTATAGTCTGTTAGTCTACTAGTCTACTTGTCTGTTCGTCTACCTGTATCGTCTGTCAGTCTACTAGTCTACCTGTACAGTATGTTTGTCTACTAGTCTACCTGTATAGTTGCAGACCGTGTCAGTGGCACTGTATTGTCCCCAAAGCGGGCAAAAACGTTATTTAGTCTGCCTGGGAGCAAGACATCCTGGTCCGTGACTGGGCTGGTTTTCTTCTTGTCGTCCGTGATTGACTGTAGACCCTTTCACATGCCTCTTGTGTCTGAGCCATTGAATTGAGATTCTACTTTGTCTCTGTACTGACGCTTAGCTTGTTTGATAGCCTTGCGGAGGGAATAGCTGCACTGTTTGTATTCGGTCATGTCACCAGTCACCTTGCCCTGATTAAAAGCAGTGGTTTGCGCTTTCAGTTTCACTAGGGGGATCCGTGACCCCATCCCCAACGACACCAACCCCAGGGGCTTGAATGAGCATCAGGACTAGGGGGATCCGTGACCCCCCAACGACACCGACACCAGGGACGGAATGAGCATCAGTACTAGGGGGATCCGTGACCCCCAACGACACCGACCCCAGGGGACGGAATGAGCATCAGTACTATGGGGATCCGTGACCCTCAACGACACCGACCCCA
>NW_025753236.1:0-11063 GCF_021184085.1 Oncorhynchus gorbuscha
TACTCATAGACTCAGTACTGGTACTCACTGTATATAGCCTAGTTATCATTACTCATAGACTCAGTACTGGTACTCACTGTATATAGCCTAGTTATCATTACTTATTGACTCAGTACTGGTACTCACTGTATATAGCCTGGTTATCATTACTCATTGACTCAGTACTGGTACTCACTGTATATAGCCTGGTTATCATTACTCATAGACACAGTACTGGTACTCACTGTATATAGCCTGGTTATCATTACTCATAGACACAGTACTGGTACTCACTGTTATTGTCGGTGTGCTCAAAACTGCACTCAGATGAAAGAGATACACACGCACGCACGCACACACACACACGCACGCACGCACGCACACACACACGCACACGCACACGCACACGCACACGCACACGCACACACACACACATTTCAAAACTTTATTTGGGCATTTTTTTGGGGGGTAAAATAGAATAGGGGTACAGGCTATGGGCCCTGGTAGTATAGAATAGGGGTACAGGCTATGGGCCCTGGTAATATAGAATAGGGGTACAGGCTATGGGCCCTGGTAATATAGAACAGGGGTACAGGCTATGGGCCCTGGTCAACTTGAATAGGGGTACAGGCCGTGGGCCCTGGTAATATAGAATAGGGGTACAGACTATGGGCCTTGGTAATACAGAATAGGGGTACAGACTATGGGCCTTGGTAATATAGAATAGGGGTACAGGCTATGGGCCCTGGTAATATAGAATAGGGGTACAGGCTATGGGCCCTGGTAATATAGAATAGGGGTACATAATGTGTCTCACAACAGAAGCAGATCAGAGATCAGATCATCATTGGCTCAGTGAGGCGGAGGGGGGGGGAGGTGCTCTCTGATCTCCAGACCCCTTAGTAATATTGATCTGCAGGTTAAATACATGCTGGGAATATGTGTGTGTGTGTGTGTGTGTGTGTGTTTTTGTATTTGTGTGTGTGTGTGTGTGTGTGTGTGTGTGTGTGTGTGTGTGTGTGTGTGTGTGTGTGTGGTTTGTTGTGCAGTGTTGTGTGTGTGTGTGTGTGTGTGTGTGTGTGTGTGTGTGTGTGTGTGTGTGTGCGTATGTGTGCGTGTGTTGTGTCGTGTGTGTGTGTGTGTGTGTGTGTGTGTGTGTGTGTGTGTTGTGTGTGTGTGTGTGTGTGTGTGTGTGTGTGTGTGTGTGTGTGTGTGTGTGTGTGTGTGTGTGTGTGTGTGTGTGTGTGTGTGTGTGTGTGCGTGTGTTGTGTATGTGTCTGTGTGTGTGTGTGTGTTGTTGTTGTGTGCTGTAGTGTGTGTGTGTGTGTGTGTGTGTGTGTGTGTGTGTGTGTGTGTGTGTGTGTGTGTGTACGTGTGTGTGTGTGTGTGTGTGTGTGTGTTGTGTGTGTGTGTGTGTGTGTGTGTGTGTGTGTGTGTGTGTGTGTGTGTGTGTGTGTGTGCGTGTGTGTGTGTGTGTGTGTGTGTTTAGGGGCAGGGAAGACATATGGAGAAGGCAGTACTGGAGACTCGTGCCTTTAATGATCTCCCCTCCCCACCCCCTCCCCACCCCTCCTCACCCCTCCCCACCCCCTCCCCACCCCTCCTCACCCCTCCCCACCCCTCCCCCACCCCTCCTCACCCCTCCCCACCCCTCCTCACCCCTCCCACCCTCCTCACCCCTCCCCACCCCTCCCCACCCTTCCTCACCCCTCCCCACCCCTCCTCACCCCTCCTCTTCTTACAGTAATCAGCACAGCTGCCAATGAAGCTGCCAATCTACACCCTCTCTCTCACACACACACACACACACACACACACACACCCCCAGCAGTAGGTGTTTGCTGTAATTACTGCAGCACTGTGTTTGTTTGGGCCGTGATCCTCAAGATCCATTGTGGGACACACGTGCCTGACCCTTGATTAAGGCCTAAAGCAACCCTCTCCTCCTCCCTTCCCCTCCTCTTCTCCCCCCTCTCTTCTCCTCCTCCTCACTTCCCCTCCTCTCCTCCTCCTCACTTCCCCTCCTCATCTCCCTCTCCTCCTCCTCACTTCCCCTCCTCTCCTCCTCCTCAATTCCCCTCCTCTCCTCCTCCTCACTTCCCCTCCTCCTCTCCCTCTCCGCCTCCTCACTTCCTCTCCCTCTCCTCCTCCTCACTTCCCCTCCTCCTCTCCCCTCCTCCGCTCCTCTTCCTCCTCAACTCCTCCTCCTCCTCCTCTCCTCCTCCTCCTCCTCCTCACTTCCCCTCCTCCTCTCCCTCTCCTCCTCCTCTTCACTTCCCCTCCTCCCTACCCTCCCTCCTCTCCCTCCTCCTCCTCAACTCCTTCCCCTCTTCCTCTCCCTCTCCTCCTCCTCACTTCCCCTCCTCCTCTCCCCCTCCTCCGCTCCTCTTCCTCCTCAACTCCTCCTCCTCCTCCTCTCCTCCTCCTCCTCCTCCTCACTTCCCTCCTCCTCTCCCTCTCCTCCTCCTCCTCACTTCCCCTCCTCCTCTCCCTCTCCTCCTCCTCTTCACTTCCCCTCCTCCTACCCTCCTCCTCTCCTCCTCCTCCTCAACTCCTTCCCCTCTTCCTCTCCCTCTCCTCCTCCTCACTTCCCCTCCTCCTCTCTCCCCTCCTCCTCTCCTCCTCTCCCTCTCCTCCTCTCCCCCTCCTCCTCTCCCCTCCCTCTCCTCTCCTCCTCTCCCTCTCCTCCTCTCCCTCTCCTCCTCTCCCCCTCCTCCTCTCCTCCTCCTCCTCTCCCCCTCCTCTTCTCCTCCTCCTCCTCCTCTCCTCCTCAACTCCTTCCCCTCCTTCTCTCCCTCTCTCCTCCTCCTCACTTCCCCTGCTCCTCTCCCCTCCCCCTCCTCTCCCCCTCCTCCTCTCCTCCTCCTCCTCTCCCCCCCTCCTCCAAAGTGGCTGTCGACACCAAATCCTTGCCCTTTCACCACCTTCACACACACAGCAGTAGTGAGCTGTGCCACAATAGAACGGTGAAAGGAGGACAATTAGCCAAGTGACAGTAAGCTAAGTTCCAGCAGGAAGCAGGAAGCAGGAAGCAGGAAACGTGGTGCGCTACAAAGGAGGTCAACTTTTATACGACTCTTTAAAGCAAACACTCCTCTGTCCAACTCGTGCCTCAGCGAACACAACCAAAACCACTCTCATTTCAACCCTTTGTGTCATTTGGGTCAATGAATGAATTGGTTTATTTATTGATTGGTCATTATTTATTGGGACAGAGCAGTCAGCCGAGAATAGAGGTGGTAGCTGCTACTACACGGGACAGTTTGCCCTCCACATTAACAGTAAGGCGTGCCCCAAATAGCACTCTGTTCCCTATCTAGTTCCCTACTTTGGACCAGAGCCCTATAGGAAACCATTTGGGATGGAGCCTGGGGGTAACATGTTGGGATTTCACTGTCAATGATTACAGGACAGAATCAATACAGTCGGACAATTGTTACGAGGATTGGGGAGGTGAGGATGGTGGTAACTGTGTGTGTGTGTGTGTGTGTGTCTGTGTGTGTGTGTGTGTCTGTGTGTGTCTGTGTGCCTGTATGTCTGTGTGTGTGTGTGTGTGTCTGTGTGTGTGTGTGTCTGTGTGTGTGTCTGTGTGCCTGTATGTCTGTGTTTGTGTGTCTGTGTGTGTGTGTGTGTGTGTGTGTGTGTGTGTGTGTGTGTGTGTGTGTGTGTGTGTGTGTGTGTGTGTGTGTGTGTGTGTGTGTGTGTGTGTGTGTGTGTGTGTGTGTGTGTGAGAGAGGGCAGGCCCAAGATGGAAGGAGGTCTGAAGGAGAGGACAGGCCCAAGATGGAGGGAGGAGGAATGAAAGAGAAGGAGGGCAGGCCCAAGATGGAGGGAGGAATGAAGGAGAGGACAGGCCCAAGATGGAGGGAGGAATGAAGGAGAGGGCAGGCCCAAGATGGAGGGAGGAATGAAGGAGAGGACAGGCCCAAGATGGAGGGAGGAATTAAGGAGGAGGAGGGCAGGCCCAAGATGGAGGGAGGAATGAAGGAGAGGACAGGCCCAAGATGGAGGGAGGAATTAAGGGAGGAGGAGGGCAGGCCTAAGATGGAGGGAGGAATGAAGGAGGAGGAGGGCAGGCCCAAGATGGAGGGAGGAATGAAGGAGAGGGCAGGCCCAAGATGGAGGGAGGAATTAGGAGGAGGAGGGCAGGCCTAAGATGGAGGGAGGAATTAAGGAGAGGGCAGGCCCAAGATGGAGGGAGGAATTAGGGAGGAGGAGGGCAGGCCCAAGATGGAGGGAGGAATTAAGGAGAGGGCAGGCCCAAGATGGAGGGGAGGAATTAAGGAGGAGGAGGGCAGGCCCAAGATGGAGGGAGGAATGAAGGAGAGGGCAGGCCCAAGATGGAGGGAGGAATTAAGGAGGAGGAGGGCAGGCCCAAGATGGAGGGAGGAATTAAGGAGAGGGCAGGCCCAAGATGGAGGGAGGAATTAAGGAGGAGGAGGGCAGGCCCAAGATGGAGGGAGGAATTAAGGAGAGGGCAGGCCCAAGATGGAGGGAGGAATTAAGGAGGAGGAGGGCAGGCCCAAGATGGAGGGAGGAATGAAGGAGAGGGCAGGCCCAAGATGGAGGGAGGAATTAAGGAGGAGGAGGGCAGGCCCAAGGCCAGGCGCAATGGATAAACGAGCAGCAGCCCAAGATGGATAGAGGATAGTTAAAGATGGCTGTAGAAGCCCAAGATGGAGACAGTCTTAGACAGAAGCACCAGGACAGGCCCAAGATGGAGGGGGAGGAATCCCTCCCTCCCTCCCTCCCTCCCTCAGGCCCAAGATGGAGGGAGGAATTCCTTCTCCTCCCTCCCTCCCTCCAAGATGGAGAGGAGGAATGAAGGAGAGGACAGGCCCAAGATGGAGGAGGAATGAAGGAGGATGCCAGGTCTCCAGTAAGATGGAGAGGGAGGCAGAAGGACCCTGTTAGAGAATAAAGAGGTACAGAGACTAACAAGATGGAGGGAGGACTGTACAGAGACAGATGCAATGGGGATGGAGCTGGTTAACTGAAAACAAATAGGCCCAAGATGGAGTGGAGGAATGAACAGACTGGTGTTAATGGATCATCTCTGTCATACAGCAGGAATAGGATAACGTTGTTCCAGACTACTGTAGAAGCTACAGCCATTATGGACGGTGTTAGATTGAAGTGTTAGGCAGTGGCATACAGGCCTCAACAGGGACCACCTGGTTGACCTCCCTCCCTGGTTCCTCCACCCCAGCTTTGGTTTGATTAATAGAGAACCATCTCTCAGTATGGCTCAACAGGTCATTGACTATACATGAGCTGACTGGTGGACCAGAAGGACCCTCAATATGGGACCAAGCAGGCACTCGGACAGATGCTTACGGGCCCCTTGTTAATCCTTATGGACAGGTTAACTCAACATCAACAGGACACTGGTGTATCCAAACCTTTATTTACATAGATGGTACTGCTGTGTGACTATACAGCCTCAATATGGACTGGTGTGACTATACAGCCTCAATATGGACTGGTGTGACTATACAGCCTCAATATGGACTGGTGTGACTATCTGGGACGGCAGTCTCAATATGGACTGGTGTGACTATACAGCCTCAACAGGACTGGTGTGACTATACAGCCTCAACAGGACTGGTGTGACTATACAGCCTCAATATGACTGGTGTGACTATACAGCCTCAACAGGACTGGTGTGACTATACAGCCTCAACTATGGACTGGTGTGACTATACAGCCTCAACCTCAACAGGACTGGTGTGCTCAACATTCATGCAGGTGAAGGAGGACCCAAACGCGACTTAACAGAAACAGAGTTTATTAATGCTCAAACCGAATAACTGAAATCCTCTAGATAGTAGAGGGGAAACAACTGGAGAAGCGGCCACAGACTGCAGGTCGCTTCGGGTAGGCGCAGGCCGTAGTCAACTGAGACACCTGCTCACACGCAGCGTCTGAAGAAGGCACAAAAACACGACAGGACAGGGTGATACACAATCACGGCAAAAAACACGACAGGACAGGGCGAAACGCAATTACAGCATGGAATACAAAACAAGGAACCGATGGAACAGGAACGGATCACAAAGGAATAAATAGGGAGTCTAATCAGGGGAAAGGATCGGGAACAGGTGTGGGAAGACTAAATGATGATTAGGGAATAGGAACAGCTGGGAGCAGGAACGGAACGACAGAGAGAAGAGAGAGCGAGAGAGTGAAAGGGGGAGGGGGAGAGAGGGATAGAACCAAACAAGACCAGCAGAGGGAAACGAATAGCATGGGGAGCACAGGGACAAGACATGACAATAAATGACAAACATGACAGTACCCCCACTTCACCGAGCGCTCCTGGCGCACTCGAGGAGGAACCTGGCGGCAACGGAGGAAATCATCGATGAGCGAACGGTCCAGCACGCCCCGAGACGGAACCCAACTCCTCTCCTCAGGACCGTAACCCTCCCAATCCACTAGGTATTGGTGACCCCGTCCCCGAGAACGCATGTCCATAATTTTATGTACCTTGTAAATAGGTGCGCTCTCGACAAGGACGGGAGGGGGGAGGGAAGACGAACGGGGTGCGAAGAAAGGGCTTAACACAGGAGACATGGAAGACAGGATGGACGCGACGAAGATGTCGCGGAAGAAGCAGTCGCACAGCGACAGGATTGACGACCTGGGAGACACGGAACGGACCAATGAACCGCGGGAGTCAACTTACGAGAAGCTGTCGTAAGAGGAAGGTTGCGAGTGGAAAGCCACACTCTCTGGCCGCAACAATACCTTGGACTCTTAATCCTGCGTTTATTGGCGGCTCTCACCGTCTGTGCCCTGTAACGGCAAAGTGCAGACCTCACCTCCTCCAGGTGCGCTCACAACGTTGGACAAACGCTTGAGCGGAGGGAACGCTGGACTCGGCAAGCTGGGATGAGAACAGAGGAGGCTGGTAACCCAGACTACTCTGAAACGGAGATAACCCGGTAGCAGACGAAGGAAGCGAATTGTGAGCGTATTCTGCCCAGGGGAGCTGTTCTGCCCAAGACGCAGGGTTCCTGAAAGAAAGGCTGCGTAGTATGCGACCAATCGTCTGATTGGCCTCTCTGCTTGACCGTTAGACTGGGGATGAAACCCGGAAGAGAGACTGACGGACGCACCAATCAAACGACAGAACTCCCTCCAAAACTGTGACGTGAATTGCGGACCTCTGTCTGAAACGGCGTCTAACGGGAGGCCATGAATTCTGAATACATTCTCAATAATGATTTGTGCCGTCTCCTTAGCGGAAGGAAGTTTAGCGAGGGAATGAAATGTGCCGCCTTAGAGAACCTATCGACAACCGTCAGAATCACAGTCTTCCCCGCAGACAAAGGCAGACCGGTAATGAAGTCTAAGGCAATGTGAGACCATGGTCGAGAAGGAATGGGGAGCGGTCTGAGACGACCGGCAGGAGGAGAGTTACCCGACTTAGTCTGCGCGCAGTCCGAACAGGCAGCCACGAAACGGCGCGTGTCACGCTCCTGAGTCGGCCACCAAAAGCGCTGGCGAATAGACGCAAGAGTGCCTCGAACACCGGGATGACCCGCTAACTTGGCAGAGTGAGCCCACTGAAGAACAGCCAGACGAGTGGAAACAGGAACGAAAAAGGAGGTTACTAGGACAAGCGCGCGGCGACGCAGTGTGCGTGAGTGCTTGCTTAACCTGTCTTTCAATTCCCAGACTGTTAACCCGACAACACGCCCATAAGGAAGAATCCCCTCGGGATCAGTAGAAGCCACAGAAGAACTAAACAGACGGGATAAGGCATCAGGCTTGGTGTTCTTGCTACCCGGACGGTAAGAAATCACAAACTCGAAACGAATAAAAACAACGCCCAACGAGCTTGACGGGCATTAAGTCGTTTGGCAGAACGGATGTACTCAAGGTTCTTATGGTCTGTCCAAACGACAAAAGGAACGGTCGCCCCCTCCAACCACTGTCGCCATTCGCCTAGGGCTAAGCCGATGGCGAGCAGTTCACGGTTACCCACATCATAGTTGCGCTCAGATGGCGACAGGCGATGAGAAAAATAAGCGCAAGGATGAACCTTATCGTCAGACTGGAAGCGCTGGGATAGAATGGCTCCACGCCTACCTCTGAAGGCCAACCTCGACAATGAATTGTCTAGTGACGTCAGGAGTAACGAGGATAGGAGCGGACGTAAAACGTTCTTTTAGAAGATCAAAAGCTCCCTGGGCGGAACCGGACCACTTAAAACACGTCTTGACAGAAGTAAGAGCTGTGAGAGGGGCAGCAACTTGACCGAAATTACGAATGAAACGCCGATAGAAATTAGCGAAACCTAAAAAGCGCTGCAACTCGACACGTGACCTTGGAACGGGCCAATCACTGACAGCTTGACCTTAGCGGAATCCATCTGAATGCCTTCAGCGGAAATAACGGAACCGAGAAAAGTAACGGAGGAGACATGAAAAGAGCACTTTCAGCCTTTACGTAGAGACAATTCTCTAAAAGGCGCTGTAGAACACGTCGAACGTGCTGAACATGAATCTCGAGTGACGGAGAAAAAATCAGGATATCGTCAAGATAGACAAAACAAAAATGTTCAGCATGTCTCTCAGAACATCATTAACTAATGCCTGAAAAACAGCTGGCGCATTGGCGAGACCGAACGGCAGAACCCGGTACTCAAAATGCCCTAACGGAGTATTAAACGCCGTTTTCCACTCGTCCCCCTCTCTGATGCGCACGAGATGGTAAGCGTTACGAAGGTCCAACTTAGTAAAGCACCTGGCTCCCTGCAGAATCTCGAAGGCTGATGACATAAGGGGAAGCGGATAACGATTCTTAACCGTTATGTCATTCAGCCCTCGATATCCACGCAGGGGCGCAGAGTACCGTCCTTCTTCTTAACAAAAGAACCCCGCCCGGCCGGAGAGGAAGAAGGCACTATGGTACCGGCGCCAAGAGACACAGACAAATAATCCTCGAGAGCCTTACGTTCGGGAGCCGACAGAGAGTATAGTCTACCTCGAGGAGGAGTGGTCCCCGGAAGGAGATCAATACTACAATCATACGACCGGTGAGGAGGAAGGGAGTTGGCTCGGGACCGACTGAAGACCGTGCGCAGATCATGATATTCCTCCGGCACTCCTGTCAAATCGCCAGGTTCCTCCTGAGAAGTAGGGACAGAAGAAACGGGAGGGATGGCAGACATTAAACACTTCACATGACAAGAAACGTTCCAGGATAGGATAGAATTACTAGACCAATTAATAGAAGGATTATGACATACTAGCCAGGGATGACCCAAAACAACAGGTGTAAACGGTGAACGGAAAATCAAAAAGAAATAGTCTCACTGTGGTTACCAGATACTGTGAGGGTTAAAGGTAGTGTCTCAAATCTGATACTGGGAAGATGACTACCATCTAAGGCGAACATGGGCGTAGGGCTTATCTAACTCTCTGAAAGGAATGTCATGTTTCCCGAAACCCATGCTTCGTCCATGAAACAACCCTCAGCCCCAGAGTCTATCAAGGCACTACATGTAGCGCCCGAACCGGTCCAGCGTAGGTGGACCGACAAAGTAGTACAGGACTTTGATGGAGAGACTTGAGTAGTTGCGCTCACCTGTAGCCTCCGCTACAGATGAGCTCTGGCTTTTACTGGACATGAATTAACGAAATGTCCAGCAACCCACAATAGAGGCACAGGCGGCCAGTGATCCTCCGTTCCTCTCCTTATTCGAGATGCGAATCCCTCCCAGCTGCATGGGCTCAGTCTCAAAGCCAGAGGGGGAGATGGCTGCGATGCGGAGCAGGGAAACACCGCTGATGCGAGCTCTCTTCCACGAGCCCGGTGACGAAGATCTACCCGTCGTTTCTATGCGGATGGCGAGAGCAATCAAAGAGTCCACATCTGAAGGAACCTCCCGGGAGAGAATCTCATCCTTAACCATAGCGTGGAGTCCTCCAGAAAACGAGCGGCAGCGCCGGCTCGTTCCACTCACTAGAGGCAGCAAGAGTGCGAAACTCAATGGAATAATCCGTTATGGACCGTTCACCTTGGCATAAGGAAGCCAGGGCCCAGAAGCCTCCCCACCAAAAACTGAACGGTCAAAAACCCGAATCATCTCCTCTTTAAAGTTCTGGAAATCGTTAGAGCAAACAGCCCTTGCCTCCCAGATAGCTGTGCCCCATTCTCGAGCCCGGCCAGTGAGGAGTGAGATGACGTAAGCAACCCGAGCTCTCTCTCTAGAGTATGTTGGGTTGGAGAGAGAACACAATCTCACACTGCGTGAGAAAGGAGCGGCACTCAGTGGGCTGCCCGGAGTAGCAAGGTGGGTTATTAACCCTAGGTTCTGGAGGCTCGGCAGGCCAGGAAGTAACAGGTGGCACGAGACGAGACTCTGGAACTGTCCAGAGAGGTCGGAAACCTGAGCAGCCAGGTTTTCCACGGCCTGGCGCAGCGGACACCCCTGCTCGTATTGCCGAGCATGGCTCCTGGATCTCGACGGCAGTGTAACGAGCGCCAGAAGTCGCTGTCCATTCTTTGATCGGTTCCTTCTGTTATGCAGGTGAAGGAGGACCCAAACGCGATTTAACAGAAACAGAGTTTATTAATGCTCAAACCGAATAACTGAAATCCTCTAGATAGTAGAGGGGAAAAACAACTGGAGAATGCCACAGACTGCAGGCAGGTCGCTGGGTAGGCGAGGCCGTAGTCAACTGAGACACCTGCTCACACGCAGCGTCTGAAGAAGGCAAAACACGACAGGACAGGGATACACAATCACGGCAAAAACACGACAGACAGGGCGAAACGCACTACAGCATGGAATACAAACAAGGAACCGATGGAACAGGAACGGATCACAAAGGAATAAATAGGGAGTCTAATCAGGGGAAAGGATCGGGAACAGGTGTGGGAAGACTAAATGATGATTAGGGGAATAGGAACAGCTGGGAGCAGGAACGGAACGACAGAGAGAAGAGAGAGCGAGAGAGTGAAAGGGGGAGGGGGAGAGAGAGGGATAGAACCAAACAAGACCAGCAGAGGGAAACGAATAGCATGGGGAGCACAGGGACAAGACATGACAATAAATGACAAACATGACA
>NW_025753237.1:5000-11061 GCF_021184085.1 Oncorhynchus gorbuscha
TGCCTTGATGACTGCTTTGCACACTCTTGGCATTCTCTCAACCAGCTTCATGAGGAATACATTTCAATTAACAGGTGTACCTTGTTAAAAGTTCATTTGTAAATTTCTTTCCTTCTTAATGCGTTTGAGCCAATCAGTTGTGTTGTGACAAGGTAGGGGTGAGTATACAGAAAATAGCCCTATTTGGTAAAGACCAAGTCCATATTATGGCAAGAACAGCTCAAATAAGCAAAGAGAAACGACAGTCCATCATTATTTTAAAACATGAAGGTCAGTCTATCCGGAAAAGTTCAAGAAAGGTTTCTTCAAGTGCAGTCACAAAAACCATCAAGCGCTACGATGAAAAGGAAAAGGAAGACCCAGAGTTACCTCTGCTGCAGAGGATAATTCCGTTAGAGTTACCAGCCTCAGACTGCAGCTAAATAAATGCTTCACAGAGTTCAAGTAACAGACACATCTCAACTTCAACTGTTCAGAGGAGACATCGTGAAATCAGGCCTACATGGTCAAATTGCTGCAAAGAAACCACTACTAAAGGACACCAATAAGAAAAAGAGACTTGCTTGGGCCAAGAAACATGAGCAATGGACATTGGACCGGAGCATGGAGGAGGAGGTGTGATGGTGTGGGGTTGCTTTGCTGGTGACACTGGCTGTGATCTATGTAAATTCAGGCACACAACCAGCATGGCTGCATTCTGCAGCGATACTGTCACGCCCTGACCATAGAAGAGCCTTTTTATTCTCTATTTTGGTTAGGTCGGGGTGTGACTAGGGTGGGTGATCTAGTGCATTTATTTCTTTGTTGGCCTGGTATGGTTCCCAATCAGAGGCAACTACGGGAACTTCTATGTCCTCAAGAGTCCATTTTGGGGATTTTAGAAGGAAAAAAAATGTTTTTATTCCTTATTTGTTAAGTTCAAACTACAATCACCCCATATTTTTTTCAACACGTCACTATCAACTATTTTAGCTTCTCATCAGATGCATTTTATACCTCAATTTCACTGTTCTGTCCTTGTCCCTGACCCAGACTTTTGAGCTTCTGCTATGTTTTTCTATGAGAGAAAACATTCATAATTTCACATTATGTAATGTTATATTCTAGAGAAAGAGTCAATTAAATAAACCAACATATCAACATTTATTGTGAGTATGGCCTTTATATTGTTATTTACACAAAATATACCTGTCCTTTGGTAGTGGTGTCATTTCCACCACTGAGTGCAAATTCCTCAATATAAAAGTTTGTCAATAGAATGTTACCTTAGTTACCATAATAACATATAGTGACACTGAAGGACATGGCTGCAGAGGAAAGTTGTTCCAGATGTGATGTCCAGAAGTTGAAGAAAAAGCGAGGTAAATATTGCCTGTGAGAATATTTGAATTGTCCAGTCATTTCCAAACAGGCTACAACTTCTTTCATTTGTGGTAGAATTGAATTTTTTTAAAATATATTTGATGTATTTAGTTTAGTGTAAACCATATGCTAGCTGTAATACTGGCCAAAGCATGCTAAGCAATCTGTCATTTTTCTCAAAAAACAGCAGAAGTGTCATTTCCATCACAAACGTAACTGTGATGGAAATGACAGAGCTGCTATCAGTGGAAATGACAAAAATCCATTGTTATTAATGTTCAAAACGGAATAACTGAAATCCTCTAGATTTGTAGAGGGGAAAACAACTGGAGAAGCGGCCACAGACTGCAGGTCGCTTCGGGTAGGCGCAGGCCGTAGTCGACTGAGACACCTGCTCACACGCAGCGTCTGATGAAGGCACAAAACACGACAGGACAGGGTGATACACAATCACGGCAAAAACACGACAGGACAGGGCGAAACGCAATCACAGCATGGTGAATACAATACAAGGAACCGACGGCACAGGAACGGATCACAAAGGAATAAATAGGGACTCTAATCAGGGAAAGGATCGGGAACAGGTGTGGGAAGACTAAATGATGATTAGGGGAATAGGAACAGCTGGGAGCAGGAACGGAACGATAGAGAGAAGAGAGAGCGAGAGAGTGAGAGAGGGAGGGGGAGAGAGAGGGATAGGAGGGAAAGAACCAAATAAGACCAGCAGAGGGAAACGAATAGCATGGGGAGCACAGGGACAAGACATGATAATAAATGACAAACATGACAGTACCCCCCACTCACCGAGCGCCTCCTGGCGCTCTCGAGGAGGAACACTGGCAGCAACGGAGGAAATCATAGATCAAACGGTCCAGCACGTCCCGAGAAAGAACCCAACTCCTCTCCTCAGGACCGTAACGAAAAACGATAAAAAGGGAAACTAGGGTACTACTCTAAAAAAAAAATGAGAACTAGGGACAGACTGAGACACAGCAAGGGCAGGGACAAGAACAGGAGAGATGCGATGGCAGGGAACAGACTGAGACCCAGCAAGACCAGGAGCAGAAGCAGAAAAAAATTACCAGACTTCTTCTGCGCGCAGTCTGAACACGCAGCCACGAAACGGCGCGTGTCACGCTCCTGAGTCGGCCACCAAAAGCGCTGGCGAATAGACGCAAGAGTGCCTCGAACACCGGGATGACCAGCTAACTTGGCAGAGTGAGCCCACTGAAGAACAGCCAGACGAGTGGAAACAGGAACGAAAAGGAGGTTACTAGGACAAGCGCGGCGACGCAGTGTGCGTGAGTGCTTGCTTAACCTGTCTTTCAATTCCCCAGACTGTCAACCCGACAACACGCCCATAAGGAAGAATCCCCTCGAGATCAGTAGAAGCCACAGAAGAACTAAACAGACGGGATAAGGCATCAGGCTTGGTGTTCTTGCTACCCGGACGGTAAGAAATCACAAACTCGAAACGAGCGAAAAACAACGCCCAACGAGCTTGACGGGCATTAAGTCGTTTGGCAGAACGGATGTACTCAAGGTTCTTATGGTCTGTCCAAACGACAAAAGGAACGGTCGCCCCCTCCAACCACTGTCGCCATTCGCCTAGGGCTAAGCGGATGGCGAGCAGTTCACGGTTACCCACATCATAGTTGCGCTCAGATGGCGACAGGCGATGAGAAAAATAAGCGCAAGGATGAACCTTATCGTCAGACTGGAAGCGCTGGGATAGAATGGCTCCCACGCCTACCTCTGAAGCGTCAACCTCGACAATAAATTGTCTAGTGACGTCAGGAGTAACGAGGATAGGAGCGGACGTAAAACGTTCTTTTAGAAGATCAAAAGCTCCCTGGGCGGAACCGGACCACTTAAAACACGTCTTGACAGAAGTAAGAGCTGTGAGAGGGGCAGCAACTTGACCGAAATTACGAATGAAACGCCGATAGAAATTAGCGAAACCTAAAAAGCGCTGCAACTCGACACGTGACCTTGGAACGGGCCAATCACTGACAGCTTGGACCTTAGCGGAATCCATCTGAATGCCTTCAGCGGAAATAACGGAACCGAGAAAAGTAACGGAGGAGACATGAAAAGAGCACTTCTCAGCCTTTACGTAGAGACAATTCTCTAAAGGCGCTGTAGAACACGTCGAACGTGCTGAACATGAATCTCGAGTGACGGAGAAAAAATCAGGATATCGTCAAGATAGACAAAAACAAAAATGTTCAGCATGTCTCTCAGAACATCATTAACTAATGCCTGAAAAACAGCTGGCGCATTGGCGAGACCGAACGGCAGAACCCGGTACTCAAAATGCCCTAACGGAGTGTTAAACGCCGTTTTCCACTCGTCCCCCTCTCTGATGCGCACGAGATGGTAAGCGTTACGAAGGTCCAACTTAGTAAAGCACCTGGCTCCCTGCAGAATCTCGAAGGCTGATGACATAAGGGGAAGCGGATAACGATTCTTAACCGTTATGTCATTCAGCCCTCGATAATCCACGCAGGGGCGCAGAGTACCGTCCTTCTTCTTAACAAAAAGAACCCCGCCCGGCCGGAGAAGAAGAAGGCACTATGGTACCGGCGTCAAGAGACACAGACAAATAATCCTCGAGAGCCTTACGTTCGGGAGCCGACAGAGAGTATAGTCTACCTCGAGGAGGCGTGGTCCCTGGAAGGAGATCAATACTACAATCATACGACCGGTGAGGAGGAAGGGAGTTGGCTCGGGACCGACTGAAGACCGTGCGCAGATCATGATATTCCTCCGGCACTCCTGTCAAATCGCCAGGTTCCTCCTGAGAAGTAGGGAGAGAAGAAACGGGAGGGATGGCAGACATTAAACACTTCACATGACAAGAAACGTTCCAGGATAGGATAGAATTACTAGACCAATTAATAGAAGGATTATGACATACTAGCCAGGGATGACCCAAAACAACAGGTGTAAACGGTGAACGGAAAATCAAAAAGAAATAGTCTCACTGTGGTTACCAGATACTGTGAGAGTTAAAGGTAGTGTCTCAAATTTGATACTGGGAAGATGACTACCATCTAAGGCAAACATGGGCGTAGGCTTGTCTAACGGTCTGAAAGGAATGTTATGTTTCCGAACCCATGCTTCGTCCATGAAACAACCCTCAGCCCCAGAGTCAATCAAGGCACTGCATGTAGCACCCGAACCGGTCCAGCGTAGATGGACCGACATAGTAGTACAAGATCTAGATGAAGAGGACTGAGTAGTAGCGCTCACCAGTAGCCCTCCGCTTACTGATGGGCTCTGGCCTCTTACTGGACATGAATTAACAAAATGTCCAGCAACTCCGCAATAGAGGCACAGGCGGTTGGTGATCCTCCGTTCCCTCTCCTTATTCGAGATGCGAATCCCTCCCAGCTGCATGGGCTCAGTCTCAAAGCCAGAGGAGGGAGATGGTTGCGATGCGGAGCAGGAAACACCGTTGATGCGAGCTCTCTTCCACGAGCCCGGTGACGAAGATCTACCCGTCGTTCTATGCGGATGGCGAGAGCAATCAAAGAGTCCACATCTGAAGGAACCTCCCGGAGAGAATCTCATCCTTAACCACTGCGTGGAGTCCCTCCAGAAAACGAGCGAGCAGCGCCGGCTCGTTCCACTCACTAGAGGCAGCAAGAGTGCGAAACTCAATGGAATAATCCGTTATGGACCGTTCACCTTGGCATAAGGAAGCCAGGGCCCTAGAAGCCTCCCCACCAAAAACTGAACGGTCAAAAACCCGAATCATCTCCTCTTTAAAGTTCTGGAATTTGATAGAGCAATCAGCCCTTGCCTCCCAGATAGCTGTGCCCCATTCTCGAGCCCGGCCAGTAAGGAGTGAAATGACGTAAGCAACCCGAGCTCTCTCTCTAGAGTATGTGTTGGGTTGGAGAGAGAACACAATCTCACACTGCGTGAGAAAGGAGCGGCACTCAGTGGGCTGCCCGGAGTAGCAAGGTGGGTTATTAACCCTAGGTTCTGGAGGCTCGGCAGGCCAGGAAGTAACAGGTGGCACGAGACGTAGACTCTGGAACTGTCCAGAGAGGTCGGAAACCTGAGCGGCCAGGTTCTCCACGGCATGGCGAGCAGCGGACAATTCCTGCTCGTGTCTGCCGAGCATGGCTCCTTGGATCTCGACGGCAGTGTAACGAGCGTCTGAAGTCGCTGGGTCCATTCCTTGGTCGGTTCCTTCTGTCATGCAGGTGAAAGAGGACCCAAACGCGACTTAACAGAAACAGAGTTTATTAATGTTCAAAACGGAATAACAGAAATCCTCTAGATTTGTAGAGGGGAAAACAACTGGAGAAGCGGCCACAGACTGCAGGTCGCTTCGGGTAGGCGCAGGCCGTAGTCGACTGAGACACCTGCTCACACGCAGCGTCTGATGAAGGCACAAAACACGACAGGACAGGGTGATACACAATCACGGCAAAAACACGACAGGACAGGGCGAAACGCAATCACAGCATGGTGAATACAATACAAGGAACCGACGGCACAGGAACGGATCACAAAGGAATAAATAGGGACTCTAATCAGGGGAAAGGATCGGGAACAGGTGTGGGAAGACTAAATGATGATTAGGGGAATAGGAACAGCTGGGAGCAGGAACGGAACGATAGAGAGAAGAGAGAGCGAGAGAGTGAGAGAGGGAGGGGGAGAGAGAGGGATAGGAGGGAAAGAA
>NW_025753238.1:0-7500 GCF_021184085.1 Oncorhynchus gorbuscha
GACCCTCTTATCTAGAATGGATGAAGCATTGTGTTGACCCTCTTATCTAGAATGGATGAAGCATTGTGTTGACCCTCTTATCTAGAATGGATGAAGCATTGTGTTGACCCTCTTATCTAGAATGGATGAAGCATTGTGTTGACCCTCTTATCTAGAATGGATGAAGCATTGTGTTGACCCTCTTATCTAGAATGGATGAAGCATTGTGTTGACCCTCTTATCTAGAATGGATGAAGCATTGTGTTGACCCTCTTATCTAGAATGGATGAAGCATTGTGTTGACCCTCTTATCTAGAATGGATGAAGCATTGTGTTGACCCTCTTATCTAGAATGGATGAAGCATTGTGTTGACCCTCTTATCTAGAATGGATGAAGCATTGTGTTGACCCTCTTATCTAGAATGGATGAAGCATTGTGTTGACCCTCTTATCTAGAATGGATGAAGCATTGTGTTGACCCTCTTATCTAGAATGGATGAAGCATTGTGTTGACCCTCTTATCTAGAATGGATGAAGCATTGTGTTGACCCTCTTATCTAGAATGGATGAAGCATTGTGTTGACCCTCTTATCTACAGATGGATGAAACATTGTGTTGTCCCTCTTATCTAGAATGGATGAAGCATTGTGTTGACCACTCTTATCTAGAATGGATGAAGCATTGTGTTGACCTCTTATCTAGAATGGATGAAGCATTGTGTTGACCCTCTTATCTAGAATGGATGACAAAGTTGACCCTCTTATCTAGAATGGATTGAGCACTGTGTTGACCCTCTTATCTAGAATGGATGAAGCATTGTGTTGACCCTCTTATCTAGAATGGATGAAGCATTGTGTTGACCCTCTTATCTAGAATGGATGAAGCATTGTGTTGACCCTCTTATCTAGAATGGATGAAGCATTGTGTTGACCTCTTATCTAGAATGGATGAAGCATTGTGTTGACCTCTTATCTAGAATGGATGAAGCATTGTGTTGACCCTCTTATCTAGAATGGATGAAGCATTGTGTTGACCTCTTATCTAGAATGGATGGCATTGTGTTGACCCTCTTATCTTATCTAGAATGGATGAAGCATTGTGTTGACCCTCTTATCTAGAATGGATGAAGCATTGTGTTGACCCTCTTATCTAGAATGGATGAAGCATTGTGTTGACCCTCTTATCTAGAATGGATGAAGCATTGTGTTGACCCTCTTATCTAGAATGGATGAAGCATTGTGTTGGACCCTCTTATCTAGAATGGATGAAGCATTGTGTTGACCCCTTATCTAGATGGATGAAGCATTGTGTTGACCCTCTTATCTAGAATGGATGAAGCATTGTGTTGACCCTCTATCTAGAATGGATGAAGCATTGTGTTGACCCTCTTATCTAGAATGGATGAAGCATTGTGTTGACCTCTTATCTAGAATGGATGAAGCATTGTGTTGACCTCTTATCTAGAATGGATGAAGCATTGTGTTGACCCTCTTATCTAGAATGGATGAAGCATTGTGTTGACCTCTTGTCTAGAACGGATGAAGCATTGTGTTGACCCCTTATCTAGAATGGATGGAAACATTGTGTTGACCTCTTATCTAGAATGATGAAGCATTGTGTTGACCCTCTTATCTAGAATGGATGAAGCATTGTGTTGACCCTCTTATCTAGAATGGATGAAGCATTGTGTTGACCTCTTATCTAGAATGGATGAAGCATTGTGTTGACCTCTTATCTAGAATGGATGAAGCATTGTGTTGACCCTCTTATCTACGTTGACCCTCTTATCTAAATGGATGAAGCATTGTGTTGACCCTCTTATCTAGAATGGATGAAGCATTGTGTTGGCCTCTTATCTAGAATGGATGAAGCATTGTGTTGGACCCTCTCTTATCTAGAATGGATGAAGCATTGTGCTGACCTCTGTCTAGGAATGGAGAAAATTGTGTTGACCCTCTTATCTAGAATGGATGAAGCATTGTGTTGACCCTCTTATCTAGAATGGATGAAGCATTGTGTTGACCCTCTTATCTAGAATGGATGAAGCATTGTGTTGACCCTCTTATCTAGAATGGATGAAGCATTGTGTTTGACCCTTTATCTAGAATGGATGATGCATTGTGTTGACCCTCTTATCTAGAATGGATGAAGCATTGTGTTGACCCTCTTATCTAGAATGGATGAAGCATTGTGTTGACCCTCTTATCTAGAATGGATGAAGCATTGTGTTGACCCTCTTATCTAGAATGGATGAAGCATTGTGTTGACCCTCTTATCTAGAATGGATGAAGCATTGTGTTGACCCTCTTATCTAGAATGGATGAAGTTTGGTCATGGTGGTCAAGCATTCAGTTTGCATCACAACAACATTGTGTTGCATCATATCAGTGGAAGGCATTTCTGACCACACAATCTACTTTGGCTGAAGCATTGTCAAGATCCCCAGACTCATACACTGGATTACCGTGACCCTCTCTGTGACTCCTCTCTGAATGACTCTCTCTCTGTGACTCCTCTCTCTGTGACTCCTCTCTCTGTGACTCCTCTCTAGAATGGATCTGTGACCCTCTTATCTAGAATGGATGACTCCTCTTATCTGACTTTGGTCATGGTGACTCAGTTTGCTCTCTCTGTGACTCCCTCTTTCTGTGACTCAAACACTCTGAAGACTCCATCTGTGACTCCTCTCTCTGTGACTCCTCTCTCTGTGACCCCCTCTCTCTGTGACCCCCTCTCTGTGACTCCTCTCTCTGTGACTCCTCTCTCTGTGACTCCTCTCTCTGTGACCTCTCCTCTCTCAGACTCCTCTCTCTGTGACTCCCTCTCTGTGACTCCTCTCTCTGTGACTCCTCTCTGTGACTCCTCTCTGTGACTCCTCTGTGACTCCTCTCTCTGTGACTCTCTCTGTGACTCCTCTCTCTGTGACTCTCTGTGACTCCTCTGTGACTCCCCTCTCTGTGACTCCTCTCTGTGACTCCTCCCCTCTCTGTGACTCCCCCTCTCTGTGACTCCCCTCTCTGTGACTCCCCTCTCTGTGACTCCCTCTCTGGACTCTCTCTGTGACTCCCCCTCTCTGTGACTCCCCCTCTGTCACTCTCTCTGTGACTCCTCTCTGTGACTCCTCACTGTGACCCCTGTGGTTGTGCTACCTGAAAGACCCAAGCTGAAGTTTCTGAGGTGCCCAACTTTAAGAAGGCGGGGAAGGAGATGAAGAAGCTAAGAGACATCCAGGGACCAGCCCAGACAGCCAACACTTCACCAAGGGACATGGCATCGTGGTGAGTGTGTGTGTGTGTTGAATACACCTCCATCACATGCCTACGAGGGTTATGTGTTATAATAATCTCCCCATCAGGTCTGTGGATGTCGTTATATTGATCAAAACTTCCCTAAAGGTCAATGTTCCAGAACTGTTCTGTGATAAAAGTTCATTTATTTCTTAGACTGTTTCAAACATTCCTCCAATCATCCAGCCTTCTCTAGGGGCGGGGCTACCTCCACTTCTAATCCAATCATCCTCCTCTCAGGCACTGGGCGGGTTTCTTCTTAATCCAAGCATCCCCTATATCCTCAGGTGGGCGGGGCTACCACACAATCACTTTGGCTCAGGGTCAAGATCACCCAGACTCCATCCACTTATCCAATCATCCTCCTCTCCTCAGGTGCTGCGGCTACCTCCACTTCTTATCCAATCATGACTCCCTCTCAGGCGCGCTGACTCACTCTCTCTTTAGGCTCTAATCATCTCTTCCTCTCTCTCTGTGACTCTCTCTGTGACTCCTCTCTGTGACTCTCAGGCGCTAAGGGCATCCACTTCTTATCAATCAATCTCCTCCTCTCCTCAGGCGCTAAGGGGGCTACTCCACTTCATCCAATCATCATCCTCTCTCCTCAGGCGCGGGGTGGGGCTACCTCCACTTCTAATCCAATCATCCTCCTCTCCTCAGGCGCTGGGCGGGCTACCTCACTTTAATCCAATCATCCTCCTCCTCAGGCGCTGGGCGGCTACCTCCACTTCTTATCCAATCATCCTCCTCTCCTCTGGGCGGCTACCTACACTTCTAATCCATCATCCTCTCTCAGGCGCTAAGGACTCCTCTCTGTGACTCTCTAATGATCCTCCTCCTCAGGCGCTGGGCGGCTACTCTCTTATCCAATCATCCTCCTTCTCAGGCGCTGGGCGGGCTCTCCACTTCTCCAATCATCCTCCTCTCCTCAGGCGCGGGCGGGGCTCCTCCTTCTTGACTCCCATCCTCCTCTCTCAGGCGCTGGGCGGCTACCTCCACTCTTATCCATCCTCCTCTCTCAGGCGCTGGGCGGGCTACCTTCTCTTATAATCATCCTCCTCTCTCAGGCGCTGGGCTAGGGGCTCCCTCCACTGGGCGGGCTAATCATCAATCATCCTCCTCTCCTCAGGCGCCCCCTCCTTTTCTAATCATCCTTGTCCTCAGGCGCTGGGCGGGGCTACCAGACAATCATCCTCCTTCTCCTGTGGCGCTGGGCGGCTACTCTAAAGCTAATCATCCTCTCAGGCGCAATGGGCTACCAACACTTCATCCAATCATCCTCCTCAGGCGCTGGGCGGGGCTACCTGTGTGTTAATCCAATCATCTCCTCCCCTTCCCTCCCTCTCAGGGGGGCGGGGGCTACTTACTTCTAATCAAAACTTCCTCAGGCGCTAAAGGTCAATGTTCCAATCATCCTGTTCTCTGTGATAAAGTTCTTCTTATCCAATCATTCCTCTCTCACGGGGCGCTGGGCGGCTACTCTCCACCAATCATCCTCCTCTCCTCAGGCGCTGGGCGGGCTACCTTCTTCTTATCCAATCATCCTCCTTCCTCGGGCGCTGGGCGGCTACCTGTCTTCTTATCCAATCATCCACCTCTCCTCAGGCGCTGGGTAGGGCTACCTTCTTCTTATCCAATCATCCTCCTCTCCTCAGGCGCGCGGGGCGGCTACCTTCTTCTTATCCAATCATCTCCTCTCCTCAGGCGCTGGGTGGGGCTACCTTCTGCTTATCCAATCATCACTTCTCCTCAGAGCGCGGGGGTGGGAACTGCGGCTTCTTCTGCTCCCGTCAAACTATCCTCTCCTCAAGTGGGTAGGGCTACCTTCTTCTTATCCAATCATCCTCCTCTCCTCAGGGGCGCTGGGCGGAGCTACCTTCTTCTAATCCAATCATCCACCTCTCCTCAGGCACTGGGCAGGCTACCTTCTTATCCAGTCATCCTCCCCTCCTCTAGGCGCGGGGCAGGGCTACCTTCTTCTTATCAATCATCCTCCCCTCTCCTCAGGCGCTGGGCGGGGAGGCTCACCTCACACTTCTTATCCAATCCAGCTCCTCCTCTCCCTCAGGAAACTTGGGTAGGGCTACCTTCTTCTGGACCCTCGCACCACCTTCGCCCGCTGGCGTAACGCCCCTACAAGCCCATCACCAGGAAGGGCTGGGCCCGGAAGAGGATGGGTGGGGGCAAAAGGAACATCGACCACTTCTTCTAATCCAATGGAGGTTCCTGGAGCTGGGCGAGGTCTCCTCAGGCACTGAGTCAGCTCCCCACTGGGGATAATTAAGGAGCCACATCTCTTGCTGGCCAACCAATAGCATCTGCTCCTCTAAAGGAGATCTAGGGGTGGTGTTGGCCAATCAGTAGCGTCTGCTCCTCTAAAGAGGGCCCATCTAGGGGTGGTGCTGGCTTATCCAATCATCTGCTCCTCTAAAGGAATCTAGGGAATTAGTGCTGGCTGGCGCGTCTGCTCCTCTAAAAGGGCCACATCTCTTACGGCCAATCACTTCCTCTCCTCTAAAGGAGATCTAAGTAGTGCTGGCCAATCACAGTAGCATTTGCTCCTCTAAAGGGCCACATCTAGGGTGGTGCTGGCCAATCATCATCTGCTCCTCTCACTCAGGGGTGGGTGCTGGCCAATCACAGTAGCGTCTGCTCCTCTAAGGGCCACTTCTAGGGTGGGTGCTGGCCAATCACAATCGTCTGCTCCTCTAAGGGCCACATCTAGGGGTGGTGCTGGCCAATCACAGTAACATCTGCTCCTCTAAAGGAGATCTAGGGGTGGTGCTGGCCAATCACAGTAGCATCTGCTCCTCTAAAGGAGATCTAGGGGTGGTGCTGGCCAATCCACTTCTAAGAAATGCAAGGATATGTTGGGGGAAAAACATCCCTCCTCTCCTCGAGCTGGGCGGAGGCTGCCTCCCACCCCAGGTCATGGAGACAATCGTCCCAGGCCATCAACAGGAGATGGACCCTCCTGGTATTCCTTAAAGTGGGGTTTCGCCGCTGGCGTAAATTGCTGTCCCCCGTCGTGAGGAGTTTGTTCCATCAGCCAGGGCCAGGCTGAGGCTGGGCCAGAGCAGGATGGTGGATGACAAAGGGACCATCAGACCACTGAGGTGCCGTTCCCTCACACCGGTGAAGTACGGACGGATGATTGTGGAGGTCGGGGGGACCGCTGGAGCTGGGCGAGGTGGAGCCTATCCTCAAGGAAGTGGCCAAGAAACTGCCCTTCCCTGCCAAGGTCCAACTCGCCGCTGGGGTACTTAAGGCTTGGGACATTGAATTAACTGTGGTAGAATCAGGGAACATCATTGCATTCTACCGTGGTAGCATCAGAGACCTCATTGCATTCTACCGTGGTAGCATCTGCTCATTACATTCTAAGGAGATCTACATTCTACTGTGGTAGCTGGACCTCAATTCTACTGTGGTAGCATCTGAACCTCGTACATTCACTTGTGGTAGGAGATCTGCTGTGGTAGCATCAGAGACCTCATTACATTCCTGTGGTAGCATCAGGAGACCTCATTACATTCTACTGTCTAGCATCAGACCTCATTACATTCTACTGTGGTAGCATCAGAACCTCATTACATTCTGCTGTGGGCCAGATCATTACATTCTACTGGTAGCATCAGAACCTCATTACATTCTACTGTGGTAGCATCGAGACCTCATTACATCTACTGTGGTAGCATGAGACCTGCGTTACATTCTACTGCGGTAGCATCAGAACCCTCCACTGTGGTAGCATCTGCTCATTACGCTCTAGTGGCATCAAGACCTCAGGATCTACTTTGGTAGCATCAGAGAAAAACTAGTTCCCTACTACTGCTGTGGTAGCATCAGGACATTGAATTATACTGTGGTAGAATCAGAGACCTCATTACATTCTACTGTGGTAGAATCAGAGACCTCATTACATTCTACTGTGGTAGCATCAGAGACCTCGTTGCATTCTACTGTGGTAGCATCAGAGACCTCATTACATTCTACTGTGGTAGCATCAGAGACCTCATTACATTCTACTGTGGTAGCATCAGAGACCTCATTACATTCTACTGTGGTAGCATCAGAGACCTCATTACATTCTACTGTGGTAGCATCAGAGACCTCATTACATTCTGCTGTGGTAGCATCAGACCTCATTACATTCTACTGTGGTAGCATCAGAGACATCATTACATTCTACTGTGGTAGCATCAGAGACCTCATTACATTCTACCGTGCCACC
>NW_025753239.1:0-11057 GCF_021184085.1 Oncorhynchus gorbuscha
GCCTGGTTCCCTGTAACATCCATATCATAACAGAGACAGAGCCTGGTTCCCCTGTAACATCCATATCATAACAGAGACAGAGCCTGGTTCCCTGTAACATCCATATCATAACAGAGCCTGGTAACATCCATATCATAACAGAGACAGAGCCTGGTTCCCCTGTAACATCCATATCATAACAGAGACAGAGCCTGGTTCCCCTGTAACATCCATATCATAACAGAGACAGAGCCTGGTTCCCCTGTAACATCCATATCATAACAGAGACAGAGCCTGGTTCCCCTGTAACATCCATATCATAACAGAGACAGAGCCTGGTTCCCCTGTAACATCCATATCATAACAGAGACAGAGCCTGGTTCCCCTGTAACATCCATATCATAACAGAGACAGAGCCTGGTTCCCCTGTAACATCCATATCATAACAGAGCCTGGTTCCCCTGTAACATCCATATCATAACAGAGACAGAGCCTGGTTCCCCTGTAACATCCATATCATAACAGAGACAGAGCCTGGTTCCCCTGTAACATCCATATCATAACAGAGACAGAGCCTGGTTCCCCTGTAACATCCATATCATAACAGAGACAGAGCCTGGTTCCCCTGTAACATCCATATCATAACAGAGCCTGGTTCCCCTGTAACATCCATATCATAACAGAGCCTGGTTCCCCTGTAACATCCATATCATAACAGAACATGTAATGGTTTCTGTATCTATAGATTTAATCAATCTGTTTCTATAGATTTAATCAACTCGCAAGACATCGCAAGTTGTTTTAAAATAAGTGAATTATCAGTTGTTTTCTATAAGTATATAATACACATGTGGTATAACGACTAAACTAAGCAGTGATTTGTTAGAGAGATGAGAGGACTAAAACCTGGATGAGACTTTATTTCCCTGAACCGTCTCCCACCACTCCCAGCTCTACATAAACGCTTGATTTTTTATATGTTGGTAAGAAGAAAAATAAAAGCCATCTCTGCTGATAAGACTCCTATAGAGCAGGGAATCATCTACATCTATTAATACTTCATATCAGACTCCTATAGAGCAGGGAATCATCTATTAATACTTCATATCAGACTCCTATAGAGAGGTGTTTGGAACATCCAGACATTTATATAGGACCGTCACATGAATGAGAAACAGTAGTACTGTTTTCTGCTGAGTAGAGAGGTGTTTGGAACATCCAGACATTTATATAGGACCGTCACATGAATGAGAAACAGTAGTTCTGTTTTCTGCTGAGTAGAGAGGTGTTTGGAACATCCAGACAATATGTGGATTACAACAAGCTTCCTTCTTAAAGGGAAGACATTCATGTGGAGAGCAACATGCCATCAATCACAAGGAGAGACAAGGGAAGTGTAATGTAACACTGTGAATGGCAACAAGACTCATTTAACATCCAACTGAGTTTGTGTTGCGTTATTACTGTTCAATTAGAAAACAACTCTCTTCCCTGTATGTCCTCCTCTGTTCTTTTCCTCTCTGTTTCGCCGATGTTTCATCATAAAATGTTGAGTGCAGAATGACTTGTCTCCTCTACTTGTCTTCTCAGTGGTCAGGGCAGATTAAAATAGTGCCAGCCATACTACCCAGACACTACACCCCTACCCTACACACCCACCAGTCAGCCTCCACCAGCATACCATTAGCATATATATGAGATTTGAGACATTTTGTAATATTCTCCAGCAGGACTCATCTGTCAAACTGCTGATGAATTATAAAATGCTTGTTTGGGGAGAAAACTCAGTCTGTCCCTCCCTCCATCCCTTCAGTCCTCCATAACCTCCATCCCTACCTAAACCTTACAGTCGTAACCTTTACTATGCTTACGTTAGACAAGGAAACATCTATGTGGGGGCGTATCAATAGAATTAGTTTCATGACAATGACCTATGTCCATAGTCCATGTGTGTGACCTGGTTAGATGTGTCGTCTTTCATTTAGAGACGTGTCAGAATGTTACAGGGCAACTGATTGGAGACATGAAGTTCAATTACAGTGGTTCCTCCTTTAAAAGTTGAAAACTCACAATGGGAATGAGAGGTACCCAGCATCACGGCTGAACGTTCTAATGTAGAGGGTAGATATTACCTACAGCTCTACCTTCTAAAGTAGAGGGTACATATTACCTACAGCTCTACCTTCTAATCTACATATTACCTACAGCTCTACCTTCTAATGTAGAGGGTAGATATTACCTACAGCCCTACCTTCTAATGTAGAGGGTACATATTACCTACAGCTCTACCTTCTAATCTACATATTACCTACAGCTCTACCTTCTAATGTAGAGGGTACATATTACCTACAGCTCTACCTTCTAATCTACATATTACCTACAGCTCTACCTTCTAATGTAGAGGGTAGATATTACCTACAGCTCTACCTTCTAATGTAGAGGGTACATATTACCTACAACTCTACCTTCTAATGTAGAGGGTAGATATTACCTACAGCTCTACCTTCTAATGTAGAGGGTACATATTACATACAGCTCTACCTTCTAATGTAGAGGGTAGATATTACCTACAGCTCTACCTTCTAATGTAGAGGGTAGATATTACCTACAGCTTTACCTTCTAATGTAGAGGGTAGATATTACCTACAGCTCTACCTTCTAATGTAGAGGGTAGATATTACCTACAGCTCTACCTTCTAATGTAGAGGGTACATTTACCTACAGCTCTACCTTCTAATGTAGAGGGTACATATTACATACAGCTCTACCTTCTAATCTACATATTACCTACAGCTCTACCTTCTAATGTAGAGGGTAGATATTACCTACAGCTCTACCTTCTAATGTAGAGGGTACATTTACCTACAGCTCTACCTTCTAATGTAGAGGGTACATATTACATACAGCTCTACCTTCTAATCTACATATTACATACAGCTCTACCTTCTAATCTACATATTACCTACAGCTCTACCTTCTAATGTAGAGGGTAGATATTACCTACAGCTCAACTTCTAATCTACAGTGTACCTGGCTGGAAGCACCATGTCTTCATATTACCTACTGAGTTATGTGCTTCTACAGTAGGGCTACATGTTATTCCTGAGTGGTTCAGATGTTCAATAGAACTGAGGGGTCACTACAGACACCCTGGTTCAGCGGTTCAATAGAACTGAGGGGTCACTACAGACACCCTGGTTCAGCGGTTCAATAGAACTGAGGGGTCACTACAGACACCCTGGTTCAGCGGTTCAATAGAACTGAGGGATCACTACAGACACCCTGGGTCAGCGGTTCAATAGAACTGAGGGGTCACTACAGACACCCTGGTTCGATTCCAGGCTGTATCACAACCGGCCGTGATTGGGAGTCTCAAAGAGTGACACACAATTGGCCCAGCGTTGTCCGGTTGTGGCGGGGGAGGTCTTTAACCCACTGTTCCTAGGCCGTTAACCCACTGTTCCTAGACCAGTTAACCCACTGTTCCTAGGCCGTCAACCCACTGTTCCTAGACCAGTTAACCCACTGTTCCTAGACCAGTTAACCCACTGTTCCTAGACTAGTTAACCCACTGTTCCTAGACCAGTTAACCCACTGTTCCTAGGCCGTCAACCCACTGTACCTAGGCCGTCAACCCACTGTTCCTAGACCAGTTAACCCACTGTTCCTAGGCCGTCAACCCACTGTTCCTAGGCCGTCAACCCACTGTTCCTAGGCCAGTTAACCCACTGTTCCTAGGCCGTCAACCCACTGTTCCTAGGCCAGTTAACCCACTGTTCCTAGGTGATTAACTCCTGTTCCTAGGCCGTTAACCCACTGTTCCTAGGCCGTTAACCCTGTTAACTGACATGCCTAGCTAAAAAAGGATTAGATTTTATTTTATGTAGGTGCATATTCATATTCTAGAGCTTTTGGTCAGTTGATGTACTTTACTTGGGTGGCAGTTTACTGTAGTTGCAGTTGAATAAACAGCAACATAGAATTATATTTTCTTAATGGTATGAACAGGACTTCATGGATTGTTTGGTTCCAGTGTTACTGTGATAATAAAGGTATATGGTGTGGTATTACCTAATATCTAGTGCTTTTAGGGGTTTCTAGTGAGGTTTTATCTCCTCAGACACAGCCCACCTCACAGTGAATATAGAAAACAACTTCTCCGGTTTGACAGGGTGTCTTTATATTATAACAACAAAACACCCAGCCGATAATTAAATGAGTAAAAAGTGCAGTGGCCTGTGTCCTAAATGAATTACATTCTATTAGATTACCCCAGTGTAGATAGCTCCAAACTTATTATTAACTATGTCCTACATGTTCCTACATTCAATTATCTTCAACATTATTATTGAAAGTAATCACTCTTCTCCAGAATGGTCACAATATTCAGTCCAAGTGCATTTTGCTTTGTTTTTACTAAACTGGTTAAAGTGCAGTGGTCTGCATCCTATTGTGATCAAAGCCATCATTTCGAATAGCTATGCCACCTTCCTATTAATACAGGCTGAGCAGAGTTTTCAGTTCATCCCCTTTAATGCGACATGGTCATTTCTGTTGCTAAAACAAAAGAGAAATGTCGTCTGGAAGAAGAATAGTCTGTTACTGTTAATGAAACGAACCAAAGAGCAGCAGGCTGTATCCTCCAAGAACAACTCTGACTAATACATAATAATAGACTGTCTGGGCTGTGGAGTTGTGTGTGAAAACTATTATAACAGGTAATGGAGTTGGGAATGGGGACTTCATCAGACCTGTCACAGGGAGAATGTCTTGTATTTTTTTATTAAATGACTAAGTGCAGCAGTCTGTATCCTATCTCTATTGTATCTATTGGACTGGATTATTTTACATTTTGATTGAAATGATGTCACAGGCAGATAAAAGTGGCTGTTGTAATGGAATCAAATGGAGTTGTTTATTCTAGTGATCTACAGTGGTGATGTTCATGTCCCAACACCCAATGCATAAAACATCCACTCACTACTGATTAGATCTGTTTATAATGGCAAAACAAGAGTGTTGCTGTCTGAGATGGGCAGGCATAAAGATAATACATTAAATAGTGGATTAGAGAAGGAGCGTGGGGGGCTGCCTTCTCTCCCTCTACCGTCTGCTGAAATTTCCATGTGTGACCAAAACTTTCAATTTAAATGGCAGAAGGCATTGGCAGATGGCATGGGTGGCAGCTGGCATGGGTGGCAGATGGCATGGATGGCAGATGGCATGGGTGGCAGATGGCATGGTGGCAGATGGCATGGATGTGCAGGTGGATGGCATGGATGGCAGATGGCATGGATGGCAGATGGCATGGATGGGCATGGATGGCAGATGGCATGGGTGGCAGATGGCATGGCATGGCAGATGGCATGGATGGCAGATGGATGGCAGATGGTATGGATGGCAGATGGCATGGATGGCATGGATGGCATGGGTGGCAGATGGCATGGATGGATGGCATGGATGGCAGATGGCATGGATGGCAGATGGTATGGATGGCATGGATGGCAGATGGCATGGATGGCAGATGGTATGGATGGCATGGTGGCAGATGGCATGGGTGGCAGATGGATGGATGGCAGATGGCATGGATGGCAGATGGTATGGTGGCAGATGGCATGGATGGCAGATGGCATGGATGGCAGATGGTATGGATGGCAGATGGCATGGATGGCAGATGGCATGGATGGCAGATGGCATGGATGGCAGATGGCATGGATGGCATGGATGGGCAGATGGCATGGATGGCAGATGGCATGGATGGCAGATGGCATGGATGGCAGATGGTATGGATGGCAGATGGCATGGATGGCAGATGGCATGGATGGCAGATGGCATGGATGGCAGATGGCATGGATGGCATGGATGCAGATGGCATGGATGGCAGATGGCATGGATGGCAGATGGCATGGATGGCAGATGGCATGGATGGCAGATGGCATGGATGGCAGATGGCATGGATTTAAGCATGGGCAGATGGATGGCAGATGGCATGGATGGCAGATGGTATGGATGCATGGGATGGCAGATGGTATGGATGGTATGGATGGCAGATGGCATGGTGTGGCAGATGGCATGGATGGCAGATGGATGCAGATGGCATGGGATGGCATGGATGGCAGATGGCATGGTGGCAGATGGCATGGATGGCAGATGGTATGGATGGCATGGATGGCAGATGGCATGGGTGACAGATGGCGTGGATGGCAGATGGCATGGATGGCAGATGGTATGGATGGCAAGATGGCATGGATGGCAGATGGTATGGATGGCATGGATGGCAGATGGCATGGGTGGCAGATGGATGGCAGATGGCATGGATGGCAGATGGTATGGATGGCAGATGGCATGGATGGCAGATGGCATGGATGGCAGATGGCATGGATGGCAGATGGTATGGATGGCATGGATGGCAGATGGCATGGATGGCAGATGGTATGGATGGCATGGATGGCAGATGGCATGGATGGCAGATGGTATGGATGGCATGGATGGCAGATGGCATGGATGGCAGATGGTATGGATGGCAGATGGCATGGATGGCAGATGGTATGGATGGCAGACATGGATGGCAGATGGCATGGATGGCAGATGGCATGGATGGCAGATGGCATGGATGGCAGATGGTAAGGGATCATTATGATGGCAGATGGCATGGATGGCAGATGGTACAATGTACCAGGGTTTGACTGACACCTAACAGTTAAAGGGAAATGGCTAAATGTTAAAAGTTTCAGGTCCAAAACAAGGTTTTGTGCAAACAAACTTGATCTGCAGAAGAAAAGAGGCATTTACATTGAAGGGTTTCACATAGATAGAAAAAAATGCTACACGACTGAAATGACATTTTAAACTAAATCTGTCCATGAATGTGATATGAACTAGAATGTAAAACACTGAAGTGATGTGATACGAACTAGAATTTAAAACACTAATGTGATATGATATGAACTAGAATGTAAAACACTGAAGTGATGTGATACGAACTAGAATTTAAAACACTAATGTGATATGATATGAACTAGAATGTAAAACACTAATATGATATGATATGAACTAGAATGTAAAACACTAATGTGATATGAACTAGAATGTAAAACACTAATATGATATGAACTAGAATGTAAAACACTAATATGATATGAACTAGAATGTAAAACACTACTATGATATGAACTAGAATGTAAAACACTAATATGATATGAACTAGAATGTAAAACACTACTATGATATGAACTAGAATGTAAAACACTAATGTGATGTGATATGAACTAGAATGTAAAACACTAATGTGATATGAACTAGAATGTAAAACACTAATGTGATATGAACTAGAATGTAAAACACTAATATGATATGAACTAGAATGTAAAACACTATGATATGATATGAACTAGAATGTAAAACACTAATACTATGATATGAACTAGAATGTAAAACACTAATATGATGATATGAACTAGAATGTAAAACACTAATACTATGATATGAACTAGAATGTAAAACACTAATATGATATGAACTAGAATGTAAAACACTAATATGATATGATATGAACTAGAATGTAAAACACTAATATGATATGAACTAGAATGTATAACACTAATATGATATGAACTAGAATGTAATGTAATTATGAACTAGAATGTATAACACTATGATGATATGAACTAGAGATGTAAAACGAATAATATGATATGAACTAGAATGTATAACACTAATATGATATGAATAGAATGTAAAACACTAATATGATATGATATGAACCAGAATGCATAACACTAATATGATATGATATGAACCAGAATCATAAAACACTAATATGATATAACTATGAACTAGAATGTAAAACCACTAATATGATATGATATGAACTAGAATGTAAAACACTAATATGATATGAACTAGAATGTAAAACACTAATATGATATGATATGAACTAGAATGCAAACAACTAATATGATATGAACTAGAATGTAAAACACTAATATGATATGGAACTAGAATGTAAAACACTAATATGATATGATATGAACTAGAATGTAAAACACTAATATGATATGATATGAACTAGAATGTAAAAACACTACTTTATGATATGATATGAACTAGAATGTATAACACTAATATGATATGAACTAGAATGTAAAAACACTAATATGATATGAACTAGAATGTAAAACACTAATATGATATGAACTAGAATGTAAAACACTATGATATGATATGAACTAGAATGTAAAACACTAAATATGATATGAACTAGAATGTAAAACACTAATATGATATGAACTAGAATGTAAAACACTACTATGATATGAACTAGAATGTAAAACACTAATATGATATGAACTGAACACAGAATGTAAAACACTAATATGATATGAACTAGAATGTAAACACTAATATGATATGATATGAACTAGAATGTAAAACACTAATATGATATGAACTAGAATGTAAAAGCCACTAATATGATATGATATGAACTAGAATGTAAAACACTAATATGATATGAACTAGAATGTATAACACTAATATGATATGAACTAGAATGTAAAAAACTAATATGATATGAACTAGAATGTATAACACTAATATGATATATGAACTAGAATGTAAAACACTAATATGATATGAACTAGAATGTAAAACACTAATATGATATGAACTAGAATGTAAAACACTACTATATGATATGAACTAGAATGTAAAACACTATGATATGATATGAACTAGAATGTAAAAACACTAATATGATATATAGAATGTAAAACTATGATATGAACTAGAATGTAAAACACTAATATGATATGAACTAGAATGTATAACACTAATATGATATGAACTAGAATGTAAAACACTAATATGATATGAACTAGAATGAAAACACTAATATGATATGAACTAGAATGTAAAACACTAATATGATATGAACTAGAATGTAAAACACTAATATGATATGAACTAGAATGTAAAACACTAATATGATATGAACTAGAATGTAAAACACTAATATGATATGAACTAGAATGTAAAACACTAATATGATATGAACTAGAATGTAAAACACTAATATGATATGAACTAGAATGTAAAACACTAATATGATATGAACTAGAATGTAAAACACTAATATGATATGATATGAACTAGAATGTAAAACACTAATATGATATGATATGAACTAGAATGTAAAACACTAATATGATGTGATATGAACTAGAATGTAAAACACTAATATGATATGAACTAGAATGTAAAACACTAATGTGATATGAACTAGAATGTAAAACACTAATATGATATGATATGAACTAGAATGTAAAACACTAATATGATATGAACTAGAATGTAAAACACTAATATGATATGAACTAGAATGTAAAACACTAATATGATATGATATGAACTAGAATGTAAAACACTAATATGATATGAACTAGAATACAAAACACTAATATGATATGAACTAGAATGTAAAACACTAATATGATATGATATGAACTAGAATGTAAAACACTAATATGATATGAACTAGAATGTAAAACACTACTATGATATGAACTAGAATGTAAAAACACTAATATGATATGATATGACTAATAGAATGAACAGAAAAAACACTAATATGATATGAACTAGAATGTAAAACACTATGATATGATATGAACTAGAATGTAAAACACTAATATGATATGAACTAGAATGTAAAACACTAATATGATATGAACTAGAATGTAAAAACACTAATATGATATGAACTAGAATGTAAAACACTAATAATATGATATGAACTAGAATGTAAAACACTAATATGATATGAACTAGAATGTAAAACACTATATGAACTAGAATAAAACACTAATATGATGAACTAGAATGTAAAACACTAATATGATATGAACTAGAATGTAAAACATAACTTTATGATATGAACTAGAATGTAAGAAACACTAATGTGATATGAACTAGAATGTAAAACACTAATGTGATATGATATGAACTAGAATGTAAAACACTCATGTGATATGAACTAGAATGTAAAACACTAATGTGATATGATATGAACTAGAATGTAAAACACTAATGTGATATGAACTAGAATGTAAAACACTAATATGATATGAACTAGAATGTAAAACACTAATGTGATATGATATGAACTAGAATGTAAAACACTACTATGATATGAACTAGAATGTAAAACACTAATATGATATGATATGAACTAGAATGTATAACACTAATATGATATGAACTAGAATGTAAAACACTAATATGATATGATATGAACTAGAATGTATAACACTAATATGATATGAACTAGAATGTAAAACACTAATATGATATGATATGAACTAGAATGTAAAACACTAATGTGATATGAACTAGAATGTAAAACACTAATATGATATGAACTAGAATGTAAAACACTAATATGATATGAACTAGAATGTAAAACACTAATATGATATGATATGAACTAGAATGTAAAACACTAATATGATATGAACTAGAATGTAAAACACTAATATGATATGATATGAACTAGAATGTAAAACACTAATATGATATGAACTAGAATGTAAAACACTAATATGATATGAACTAGAATGTAAAACACTAATATGATATGAACTAGAATGTAAAACACTACTATGATATGAACTAGAATGTAAAACACTAATATGATATGAACTAGAATGTAAAACACTAATATGATATGAACTAGAATGTAAAACACTACTATGATATGAACTAGAATGTAAAACACTAATATGATATGATATGAACTAGAATGTATAACACTAATATGATATGAACTAGAATGTAAAACACTAATATGATATGATATGAACTAGAATGTATAACACTAATATGATATGAACTAGAATGTAAAACACTAATATGATATGATATGAACTAGAATGTAAAACACTAATGTGATATGAACTAGAATGTAAAACACTAATATGATATGAACTAGAATGTAAAACACTAATATGATATGAACTAGAATGTAAAACACTAATATGATATGATATGAACTAGAATGTAAAACACTAATATGATATGAA
>NW_025753240.1:0-11056 GCF_021184085.1 Oncorhynchus gorbuscha
TACTGTCCTAAAGTACTGTAACAGAGTGGATATTAACCTCCCACCAGCTGAGGACCAGAAAGGGGAGGAGAGGGGCAGCGAGGCCCAGCCTGATGTCCCTGTTCTGGGCTAGCTCTCCCAGGCCTGCCTTCTCCAGCTGGGTGTTAATGAAGGGAACCACCGGGTCACACGTGAGGGGTGTAAAGGATGGTACTGTCATACTAAATGACCTAACCACGGCCCTATACAATGTCCTCAATTCATTATTTACCTTCAGCTGTGTGAGGGAGACTGAGGAAAGGTTTCCCCAAAACAAACACATCTGGGACCAATCAGCCCACACTGAACAGCCAAAGAGTTATATTTAACTCCACTGTGTGTGTGTGTGTGTGTGTGTGTGTGTGTGTGTGTGTGTGTGTGTGTGTGTGTGTGTGTGTTCCTGCATGCAGCCCAGAGGTCCTCTCCTTGTACCCACCCAGATGTCACATTTCCCGGGGAAGAACCTCTCTGGGATGCGGGCTGCGTAGATACAGGCTCCAGAGATGTAGAGCGTTGCCATGAGGAGCAGCCAGCCCATCTGACCCATAGTAGTGGCTCTCAGCAAGCCCTCAGTGATGACAAAGTGCAGGGTGGGGACCACACCGCTCAGACCCAGACCTACAAACACTCCTGGAGACAGACAGACAGACGTTAATATAGACAGACAGACAGACGTTAATATAGACAGACAGACGGGGCTAATATAGACAGACAGACGGGGCTAATATAGACAGACAGACGGGGCTAATATAGACAGACAGACGGGGCTAATATAGACAGACAGACGGGGCTAATATAGAGACAGACGGGGCTAATATAGAGACAGACGGGGCTAATATAGAGACAGACGGGGCTAATATAGAGACAGACGGGGCTAATATAGAGACAGACGGGGCTAATATAGAGACAGACGGGGCTAATATAGAGACAGACGGGGCTAATATAGAGACAGACGGGGCTAATATAGAGACAGACGGGCCTAATATAGAGACAGACGGGGCTAATATAGAGACAGACGGGGCTAATATAGAGACAGACGGGGCTAATATAGAGACAGACGGGGCTAATATAGACAGACAGACGGGGCTAATATAGACAGACAGACGGGGCTAATATAGACAGACAGACGGGGCTAATATAGACAGACAGACGGGGCTAATATAGACAGACAGACGGGGCTAATATAGACAGACAGACGGGGCTAATATAGACAGACAGACGGGGCTAATATAGACAGACAGACGGGGCTAATATAGACAGACAGACGGGGCTAATATAGAGACAGACGGGGCTAATATAGAGACAGACGGGGCTAATATAGAGACAGACGGGGCTAATATAGAGACAGACGGGGCTAATATAGAGACAGACGGGCCTAATATAGAGACAGACGGGCCTAATATAGAGACAGACGGGCCTAATATAGAGACAGACGGGCCTAATATAGAGACAGACGGGCCTAATATAGAGACAGACGGGCCTAATATAGAGACAGACGGGCCTAATATAGAGACAGACGGGCCTAATATAGAGACAGACGGGCCTAATATAGAGACAGACGGGCCTAATATAGAGACAGACGGGCCTAATATAGAGACAGACGGGCCTAATATAGAGACAGACGGGCCTAATATAGAGACAGACGGGCCTAATATAGAGACAGACGGGCCTAATATAGAGACAGACGGGCCTAATATAGAGACAGACGGGCCTAATATAGAGACAGACGGGCCTAATATAGAGACAGACGGGGCTAATATAGAGACAGACGGGGCTAATATAGAGACAGACGGGGCTAATATAGAGACAGACGGGGCTAATATAGAGACAGACGGGGCTAATATAGAGACAGACGGGGCTAATATAGAGACAGACGGGGCTAATATAGAGACAGACGGGGCTAATATAGAGACAGACGGGGCTAATATAGAGACAGACGGGGCTAATATAGAGACAGACGGGGCTAATATAGAGACAGACGGGGCTAATAGAGACAGACGGGGCTAATAGAGACAGACGGGGCTAATAGAGACAGACGGGGCTAATAGAGACAGACGGGGCTAATAGAGACAGACGGGGCTAATAGAGACAGACGGGGCTAATAGAGACAGACGGGGCTAATAGAGACAGACGGGGCTAATAGAGACAGACAGGCGTTAATAGAGACAGACAGGCGTTAAATAGAGACAGGCAGGCGTTAATAGAGACAGGCAGGCGTTAATAGAGACAGGCAGGCGTTAATAGAGACAGGCAGGCGTTAATAGAGACAGGCAGGCGTTAATAGAGACAGGCAGGCGTTAATAGAGACAGGCAGGCGTTAATAGAGACAGGCAGGCGTTAATAGAGACAGGCAGGCGTTAATAGAGACAGGCAGGCGTTAATAGAGACAGGCAGGCGTTAATAGAGACAGGCAGGCGTTAATAGAGACAGGCAGGCGTTAATAGAGACAGGCAGGCGTTAATAGAGACAGGCAGGCGTTAATAGAGACAGGCAGGCGTTAATAGAGACAGGCAGGCGTTAATAGAGACAGGCAGGCGTTAATAGAGACAGGCAGGCGTTAATAGAGACAGGCAGGCGTTAATAGAGACAGGCAGGCGTTAATAGAGACAGACAGGCGTTAATAGAGACAGACAGGCGTTAATATAGACAGACAGACAGACGTTAATATAGACAGACAGACAGACGTTAATATAGACAGACAGACAGACGTTAATATAGACAGACAGACAGACGTTAATATAGACAGACAGACAGACGTTAATATAGACAGACAGACAGACGTTAATATAGACAGACAGACAGACGTTAATATAGACAGACAGACAGACGTTAATATAGACAGACAGACAGACGTTAATATAGACAGACAGACAGACGTTAATATAGACAGACAGACGGGCTAATATAGAGACAGACGGGCTAATATAGAGACAGACGGGCTAATATAGAGACAGACGGGCTAATATAGAGACAGACGGGCTAATATAGAGACAGACGGGGCTAATATAGAGACAGACGGGGCTAATATAGAGACAGACGGGCTAATATAGAGACAGACGGGGCTAATATAGAGACAGACGGGGCTAATATAGAGACAGACGGGGCTAATATAGAGACAGACGGGGCTAATATAGAGACAGACGGGGCTAATATAGAGACAGACGGGGCTAATATAGAGACAGACGGGGCTAATATAGAGACAGACGGGGCTAATATAGAGACAGACGGGGCTAATATAGAGACAGACGGGCCTAATATAGAGACAGACGGGCCTAATATAGAGACAGACGGGGCTAATATAGAGACAGACGGGGCTAATATAGAGACAGACGGGGCTAATATAGACAGACAGACGGGGCTAATATAGACAGACAGACGGGGCTAATATAGACAGACAGACGGGGCTAATATAGACAGACAGACGGGGCTAATATAGACAGACAGACGGGGCTAATATAGACAGACAGACGGGGCTAATATAGACAGACAGACGGGGCTAATATAGACAGACAGACGGGGCTAATATAGACAGACAGACGGGGCTAATATAGACAGACAGACGGGGCTAATATAGACAGACAGACGGGGCTAATATAGACAGACAGACGGGGCTAATATAGACAGACAGACGGGGCTAATATAGAGACAGACGGGGCTAATATAGAGACAGACGGGCCTAATATAGAGACAGACGGGCCTAATATAGAGACAGACGGGCCTAATATAGAGACAGACGGGCCTAATATAGAGACAGACGGGCCTAATATGAGACAGACGGGCTATATAGAGACAGACGGGCCTAATATAGAGACAGACGGGCCTAATATAGAGACAGACGGGCCTAATATAGAGACAGACGGGCCTAATATAGAGACAGACGGGCCTAATATAGAGACAGACAGGGCCTAATATAGAGACAGACGGGCCTAATATAGAGACAGACGGGCCTAATATAGAGACAGACGGGGCCTAATATAGAGACAGACGGGCCTAATATAGAGACAGACGGGCCTAATATAGAGACAGACGGGCCTAATATAGAGACAGACGGGCCTAATATAGAGACAGACTTGGCCTAATATAGAGACAGACGGGCCTAATATAGAGACAGACGGGCCTAATATAGAGACAGACGGGGCTAATATAGAGACAGACGGGGCTAATATAGAGACAGACGGGGCTAATATAGAGACAGACGGGGCTAATATAGAGACAGACGGGGCTAATATAGAGACAGACGGGGCTAATATAGAGACAGTATCAGGGCTAATAGAGACAGACGGGCTAATATAGAGACAGACGGGGCTATATAGAGACAGACGGGGCTAATATAGAGACAGACGGGGCTAATATAGAGACAGACGGGGCTAATATAGAGACAGACGGGGCTAATATAGAGACAGACGGGGCTAATAGAGACAGACGGGGCTAATAGAGACAGACGGGGCTAGGACAGACGGGGCTAATAGAGACAGACGGCGTTATAGAGACAGACAGGCGCTAATAGAGACAGACGGGGCTAATAGAGACAGACGGGGCTAATAGAGACAGACGGGGCTAATAGAGACAGACGGGGCTAATAGAGACAGACAGGCGTTAATAGAGACAGGCAGGCGTTAATAGAGACAGGCAGGCGTTAGAGAGACAGATAGAGACAGGCGTTAATAGAGACAGGCAGGCGTTAATAGAGACAGGCAGGCGTTAATAGAGACAGAGACAGGCAGGCGTTAATAGAGACAGGCAGGCGTTAATAGAGACAGGCAGGCGTAATATGCGCGTTAATAGAGACAGGCAGGCGTTAATAGAGACAGGCAGGCGTTAATAGAGACAGGCAGGCGTTAACAGAGACAGACAGGCTAATATAGAGACAGACAGGCGTTAATAGAGACAGACAGGCGTTAATAGAGACAGGCAGGCGTTAATAGAGACAGGCAGGCTTAATAGAGACAGACAGGCGTTATATAGAGACAGACAGGCGTTAATAGAGACAGACAGGCGTTAATAGAGACAGGCAGACGCGAATAGAGACACAGGCGTTAATAGAGACAGACGGGCTAATAGAGACAGACAGGCGTTAATAGAGACAGACAGGCGCTAATATAGACAGACAGACAATTTAATATAGACAGACAGACAGACGTTAATATAGACAGACAGACAGACGTTAATATAGACAGACAGACAGACGTTAATATAGACAGACAGACAGACGTTAATATAGACAGACAGACAGACGTTAATATAGACAGACAGACAGACGTTAATATAGACAGACAGACAGACGTTAATATAGACAGACAGACGGGCTAATATAGACAGACAGACGGGCTAATATAGACAGACAGACGGGCTAATATAGAGACAGACGGGCTAATATAGAGACAGACGACAGGCTAATATAGACAGACAGACGGGCTAATATAGAGACAGACGGGCTAATATAGAGACAGACGGGCTAATATAGAGACAGACGGGCTAATATAGAGACAGACGGGCTAATATAGAGACAGACGGGCTAATATAGAGACAGACGGGCTAATATAGAGACAGACGGGCTAATATAGACAGACAGACTGGGCTAATATAGAGACAGACGGGGCTAATATAGAGACAGACGGGGCTAATATAGAGACAGACGGGGCTAATATAGAGACAGACGGGGCTAATATAGAGACAGACGGGGCTAATATAGAGACAGACAGGGGTTAATATAGACAGACAGACAGGGGTTAATATAAACAGACAGACAGGCTAATATAGAGACAGACAGGGGTTAATATAGACAGACAGACAGACAGGGGTTAATATAAACAGACAGACAGGCTAATATAGAGACAGACAGGGGTTAATATAAACAGACAGACAGGGTTAATATAGGACAGACTAATATAGAGACAGACAGGGGTTAATATAAACAGACAGACAGGCTAATATAGAGACAGACAGGGGTTAATATAAACAGACAGACAGGGGTTAATATAGACAGACAGACAGGGGTTAATATAAACAGACAGACAGGGGTTAATATAAACAGACAGACAGGGGTTAATATAGACAGACAGACAGGGGTTAATATAGACAGACAGACAGGGGTTAATATAAACAGACAGACAGGGTTAGACAGAAGGGGTTATAAGACAGACAGACAGGGGTTAATATAAACAGACAGACAGGGGTTAATATAGACAGACAGACAGGGGTTAATATAGACAGACAGACAGGGGTTAATATAAACAGACAGACAGGGGTTAATATAAACAGACAGACAGGGGTTAATATAGACAGACAGACAGGGGTTAATATAAACAGACAGACAGGGGTTAATATAGACAGACAGACAGGGGTTAATATAGACAGACAGACAGGGGTTAATATAGACAGACAGACAGGGGTTAATATAGACAGACAGACAGGGTTAATATAGACAGACAGACAGGGGTTAATATAAACAGACAGACAGACAGGGGTTAATATAAACAGACAACAGGGGTTAATATAGACAGACAGACAGGGGTTAATATAAACAGACAGACAGGGGTTAATATAAACAGACAGACAGGGGTTAATATAAACAGACAGACAGGGGTTAATATAAACAGACAGACAGGGGTTAATATAAACAGACAGACAGGGGTTAATATAAACAGACAGACAGGGGTTAATATAAACAGACAGACAGGGGTTAATATAGACAGACAGACAGGGGTTAATATAGACAGACAGACAGGGGTTAATATAGACAGACAGACAGGGGTTAATATAAACAGACAGACAGGGGTTAATATAAACAGACAGACAGGGGTTAATATAGACAGACAGACAGGGGTTAATATAAACAGACAGACAGGGGTTAATATAGACAGACAGACAGGGGTTAATATAAACAGACAGACAGGGGTTAATATAAACAGACAGACAGGGGTTAATATAAACAGACAGACAGGGGTTAATATAGACAAACAGACAGACAGGGGTTAATATAGACAGACAGACAGACAGGGGTTAATATAGACAGACAGGGGTTAATATAAACAGACAGACAGGGGTTAATATAAACAGACAGACAGGGGTTAATATAAACAGACAGACAGGGGTTAATATAGACAGACAGACAGGGGTTAATATAAACAGACAGACAGGGGTTAATATAGACAGACAGACAGGGGTTAATATAGACAGACAGACAGGGGTTAATATAAACAGACAGACAGGGTTAATATAAACAGACAGACAGGGGTTAATATAAACAGACAGACAGGGGTTAATATAGACAGACAGACAGGGGTTAATATAGACAGACAGGGGTTAATATAGACAGACAGACAGGGGTTAATATAAACAGACAGACAGGGGTTAATATAGACAGACAGACAGGGGTTAATATAAACAGACAGACAGGGGTTAATATAAACAGACAGACAGGGTTAATATAGACAGACAGACAGGGGTTAATATAAACAGACAGACAGGGGTTAATATAAACAGACAGACAGGGGTTAATATAAACAGACAGACAGGGGTTAATATAGACAGACAGACAGGGGGTTAATATAGACAGACAGACAGGGGTTAATATAGACAGACAGACAGGGGTTAATATAGACAGACAGACAGGGTTAATATAGACAGACAGACAGGGGTTAATATAGACAGACAGACAGGGGTTAATATAAACAGACAGACAGGGGTTAATATAAACAGACAGACAGGGTTAATATAAACAGACAGACAGGGGTTAATATAGACAGACAGACAGGGTTAATATAAACAGACAGACAGGGGTTAATATAGACAGACAGGTTTGTTCACACCTGACAATAACTGTAATCTAAACTGATCTCTTTCTGTTGATTTCACTGATGTTACATAAGGCCTCGTTACACCTGACTGAACACTATTTCCAGAGAGACAGAGGAAGACAAGAGGAAAAAGAGGTTAAGATAAAGGGAGATAGAGAGATAGAGGAATAGAGAGATAACAGGAGGGAGAGAGAGGAATAGAGATGGAGATCAAAGGAATAGAGACCTGATGAAGAGGAATAGAGAGATAGACAAGAGGAAAGAGAGATGGAGAGATAAAGGAGAGAGATAGAGGAATAGAGAGAAAGAGAGATGGAGAGAGAATAGAAGCGAAGACAGAGAGACGGGAGAGAATAGAGATGGAGAGAGGAATAGAGAGATGGAGAGAGAGGAATAGAGAGATGGAGATAGAGGAATAGAGATGGAGATAAAGGAATAGAGAGATAGAGGAATAGAGAGATGGAGAGAGAGGAATAGAGAGATGGAGAGAGAGGAATAGAGAAATAGAGAGAGAGGAATAGAGAGATAGAGGAATAGAGAGATAGAGGAATAGAGAGATGGAGAGAGAGGAATAGAGAGATAGATGGAATGACCCTCCTGTCCTACCCTGCCTGGCAGCCACCTCGTCTTAACAGACACTGGGTCCCTGAGTCTGGCACCAGGCCGCTGGACCTAACGACCCCATAAACGTCACAGAGGACTGATGAGCACCAGTTTAACGGGCTCCATAAAACACACAGAGGAGGGAGAAGGTCTGTGTGGGGGAGGGGAGGAAGAGAGGGAGAGAGTCTGTGAGAGGGAGAGAGTTTGTGGGGGGAGGGGAGGGGAGGGAGAAGAGAGGGAGAGAGAGTCTGTGTGGGGGAGGGGAGGAAGAGGGAGAGGGTATGTGTGGGGGAGGGGAGGAAGAGGGAGAGGGTATGTGTGGGGAGGGGAGGAAGAGAGGGAGAGAGTCTGTGGGGGAGGGGAGGAAGAGAGGGAGGAGGGAGAGTCTGTGTGGAGGAGGGGAGGAAGGGAGGAGGGAGAGGGTCTGTGTGTGTGTAGGGGAGGGGAGGAAGAGAGGGAGAGGGTCTGTGTGTCTGTGTGGGGGGGAGGGTCTGTGTGTCTGTGTGGGGAGGGAGGAAGAGAGGGAAGAGGAGAGGGTATGTGTGGGAGGAGGAAAGACAGCCAGCTTGAGGGCAGCCTGGCACGTGGAAGGGAGATGAGGAGGAGCAAGAGGGAGGAGATCCCAGTCTTGGCTCATTGTTTTAGTGCCTAGTGAGGCCCTGCTGGGCCCCTACTGGCAGGAGACCCAGCAGGAGACTGAGGAGGAGGAGAGAGAGAGGTGAGGAATTCACCAGAGCTACAGCTAGCTATGTTAATAGAATACTTTGGGCAGGGGAGTAGAGACTGATACACAAAACCAAGATGGAAACATAGATGAAACTGAAAGGATCTGAGAAAACATTCATTCACACAGTTTGGATTCCAAAACAAAAAGGGCACATAGACCCAGTGACTGACCTGCTCTGACGCCGCGGTACTGTGGCTTAGCGAAGAAGTCACACTGTGAGACGATGATGGCAGAGACTCCTAGTATACAGACTACTACCAGGTAGATTAACCTGGGGTTGGGAGAGCAGTAGAACGAGTAGTAGAGCCATGGAACAAAGGAGCCCATGATCAGAAGGCTATGCCAGAGTAGTCCAGTCTGAGAGAGAGACAGACAGATGAATGATCTGGATCAGAGAAACTAAGTGTTAATCAATCATTCCTTTTCCAAAGTAACGCTTAGGAACATCTACATTGTGACGTCATGCCAATAAAGCTATTTGAAATATTTTGTTTTATATATATATATATATATATATAGAGAGAGAGACAGAGAGAGAGACCAAAGGTTAGACCACTGACTAAAACATCTGTTCCATCAACTGCTTCAACCAACGGAATAGTCCCAAAAGTGCAAAGACAAAGTCTACCCCCAAATCAAGTATTTGGCACTGGTTCTACTATCAACACGTGTGGTGCAGTCAGGAGTCAGGTGCACGAAAGGGCAAACGTAACCAAGGTCTTACTTGAGAAGACACGAGAGTGACGCCCTCAGAGTGGCAGTAGGCAGTGTGGAAGAGCCAAGAGAAGGACAGACACAGGATGGCCCGATGAAGAAGATACCGATCACTATCTTCTCCTGAACGGGGCAGCAAAGTACATGTTGGAACGAAACATATACATGATGCCCAGGCACAGGAAGAACAGACAGCCTGGAGGAAGGAGAGAGAGGGAAGGGGAAGAGATGAGATGGAGGGAGGAGGGAAGGGGAGAGATGAGATGGAGGGAGGAGGGAAGGGGAGAGAGATGAGATGGAGGGAGGGAGGGAAGGGAGAGGAGATGATGGAGGAGGAGGAAGGAGAGAGATGAGATGGAGGGAGGAGGGAAGGGGAGAGAGATGAGATGGAGGGGAGGGAGGGAAGGGGAGAGATGGGATGGAGGGAGGAGGGAAAGGGAGAGAGATGAGATGGAGGAGGAGGAAGGGGGAAGATGAGATGGAGGAAGGGAGAGAGATGAGATGGAGGAGGGAGGGAGGAAGGGGAGAGATGAGATGGAGGGAAGGGGAGAGAGATGAGATGGAGGGAAGGGGAGAGAGAGAGTCAGTCTGATCTATCAGTTGAATACATACTGAATCTAACCAGCTCAACCCTTACTGAGTTATCTGAATAGTATAGATTTATAAAAACATGTCTGATTTTTTTAATAATTTGTAGTCCTAAACATCCCAGTGACTGTGGGAAGAGACTAAACGATCTGAGTTGTGATACTAAAAGTGAACACTAGGTGGTAGTGGTGGGTGGGAACACTTTGTTTGTATGAACATGAGGGTGTGATGGGTTCCCCCTCGATTCAGTCAGGCTGAGTAACAATATGGGTGTGTCCTCTACAGCAGCTGGAGGGCTGTGTCTCTACTTGTCCTCTACCAGCCAGAGGGGGCTGTGTCCTCTACCAGCCAGAGGGGGCCTGTGTCCTCTAGTCCAGGGTTTCTCAAACCAGGTCCCGGGGCATGTTTTGGTGTTTAACCAGCATCACACAGCTGATTGAAATAAACAACACATCAAACTGATGATTTGAATCAGCTGTGTGGTGCCAGAGCCAAAACCAAAAGGTTATTTCCCGGGGAGGGGGTCAGTAATCTGAGTCACACGACGCAACAGATTCACCAGATGAGATAAATACAGTGAGTTACTTCCCTCTGCCAGCCACACTGA
>NW_025753241.1:0-11055 GCF_021184085.1 Oncorhynchus gorbuscha
CCTCATCCTTCATCTCTGTATCCCCTCCATCCATCCATCCATCCCTCATCCTTCATCAGTTAGGGAGTGATGAGCTCTACAGCAGAGTCTCACAACTCAATCGCTGGTTGAAAACTGTTTTCTGCCCCTCCCAAAAGATAGAATTTTAAAGATAATTGGCCCCTCTTCTGGGACTCGCCCCACAAACAGGACCAAGCCTGAATCTGCTGAGGAGTGACGACTCCATCCTAGCTGAGGGGTGCTCCCATCTGATCTGCCAACATAGACAGGGCTCTAACTCCTCTAGCTCCACAATGAAATAGGTGCAGGCCAGGCAGCAGGCTATTAGCCAGCCTGCCAGCATAGTGAGTCTGCCACTAGCATAGTTAGTGTAGTCAGCTCAGCTATCACCATTGAGACCGTGTCTGTGCCTCGACCCAAGAAGCAAAACTAAACATGGCGGTGTTCGCCTTAGCAACTTCACTAGGATAAAGACCACCTCCATTCCTGTCATTACTGAAAGAGATCATGATACCTCAGCATCTCAAAATAGGGCTACTTAATGTTAGATCCCTTACTTCAAAGGCAATTATAGTCAATGAACTAATCACTGATCATAATCTTGATGTGATTGGCCTGACTGAAACATGGCTTAAGCCTGATGAATTTACTGTGTTAAATGAGGCCTCACCTCCTGGCTACACTAGTGACCATATCCCCTGCATCCCGCAAAGGCGGAGGTGGCAACATTTACTTATAGCAAATTTCAATTTACAAAAAATGACGTTTTCGTCCTTTGCTTCTAGTCATGAAATCTATGCAGCCTACTCAATCACTTTTATAGCTACTGTTTACAGGCCTCCTGGGCCATATACAGCTTCACTGAGTTCCCTGAATTCCTATCAGACCTTGTAGTCATTGCAGATAATATTCTAATCTTTGTGACTTTAATATCTACATGGAAAAAGTCTGATAAGACTCACTCCAAAAAGGCTTTTGGAGCCATCATCGACTCAGTGGGTTTTGTCCAACATGTCTCTGGACCCACTCACTCTCACAGTCATACGCTGGACCTAGTTTTGTCCCATGGAATAAATGTTGTGGATCTAATGTTTTTCCTCATAATCCTGACTATCAGACCACCATTTTATTACGTTTGTAATTGCAACAAATAATCTGCTCAGACCCCAACCAAGGAACATCAAAAGTCGTGCTATAAATTCACAGACAACACAAAGATTCCTGATGCCCTTCCAGACTCCCTCTGCCTACCCAAGGACGCCAGAGGACAAAATCCGTTAACCACCTAACTGAGGATCTCAATTTAACCTTGCGCAATACCCTAGATGCAGTTGCACCCCTAAAACTAAAAAAAATGTCTCATAAGAAACTAGCTCCATGGTACACAGAAAATACCCGAGCTCTGAAGCAAGCTTCCAGAAAATTGGAACGGAAATGGCGCCACACCAAACTGGAAGTCTTCCGACTAGCTTGGAAGGATGGTACCGTGCAGTACCGAAGAGCCCTTACTGCTGCTCGATCGTCCTATTTTTCTAACTTAATTGAGGAAAATAAGAACAACCGAAATTCCTTTTGATACTGTGGCAAAGCTAACTAAAAAGCAGCATTCCCAAGAGAGGATGACTTGCACTTTAGCAGTGATAAATTCATGAACTTCTTTGAGGAAAAGATTATGATTATTAGAAAGCAAATTACGGACTCCTCTTTAAACCTGCGTATTCCTCCAAACCTCAGTTGTCCTGAGTCTGCACAACTCTGCCAGGACCTAGGATCAAGAGAGACGCTCAAGTGTTTTAGTACTATATCTCTTGACACAATGATGAAAATAATCATGGCCTCTAAACCTTCAAGCTGTATACTGACCCTATTCCAACTAAACTACTGAAAGAGCTGCTTCCTGTGCTTGGCCCTCCTATGTTGAACATAATAAACGGCTCTCTATCCACTGGATGTGTACCAAACTCACTAAAAGTGGCAGTAATAAAGCCTCTCTTGAAAAAGCCAAACCTTGACCCAGAAAATATAAAAACTATCGGCCTATATCGAATCTTCCATTCCTCTCAAAGATTTTAGAGAAGGCTGTTGCGCAGCAACTCACTGCCTTCCTGAAGACAAACAATGTATACGAAATGCTTCAGTCTGGTTTTAGACCCCATCATAGCACTGAGACGGCACTTGTGAAGGTGGTAAATGACATTTTGATGGCATCGGACCGAGGCTCTGCATCTGTCCTCGTGCTCCTAGACCTTAGTGCTGCTTTTGATACCATCGATCACCACATTCTTTTGGAGAGATTGGAAACCCAAATTGGTCTACACGGACATGTTCTGGCCTGGTTTAGGTCTTATCTGTCGGAAAGATATCAGTTTGTCTCTGTGAATGGTTTGTCCTCTGACAAATCAACTGTACATTTCGGTGTTCCTCAAGGTTCTGTTTTAGGACCACTATTGTTTTCACTATATATTTTACCTCTTGGGGATGTTATTCGAAAACATAATGTAAACTTTCACTGCTATGCGGATGACACACAGCTGTACATTTCAATGAAACATGGTGAAGCACCAAAATTGCCCTCGCTAGAAGCATGTGTTTCAGACATAAGGAAGTGGATGGCTGCAAACTTTCTACTATTAAACTCGACAAAACAGAGATGCTTGTTCTAGGTCCCAAGAAACAAAGAGATCTTCTGTTGAATCTGACAATTAATCTTAATGGTTGTACAGTCGTCTCAAATAAAACTGTGAAGGACCTCGGCGTTACTCTGACCCTGATCTCTCTTTGAAGAACATATCAAGACCATTTCGAGGACAGCTTTTTTCCATCTACGTAACATTGCAAAAATCAGAAACTTTCTGTCCAAAAATGATGCAGAAAAATTAATCCATGCTTTTGTCACTTCTAGGTTAGACTACTGCAATGCTCTATTTTCCGGCTACCCGGATAAAGCACTAAATAAACTTCAGTTAGTGCTAAATACGGCTGCTAGAATCCTGACTAGAACCAAAAAAAATTTGATCATATTACTCCAGTGCTAGCCTCTACACTGGCTTCCTGTCAAAGCAAGGGCTGATTTCAAGGTTTTACTGCTAACCTACAAAGCATTACATGGGCTTGCTCCTACCTACCTCTCTGATTTGGTCCTGCCGTACATACCTATACGTACGCTACGGTCACAAGACGCAGGCCTCCTAATTGTCCCTAGAATTTCTAAGCAAACAGCTGGAGGCAGGGCTTTTCCTATAGAGCTCCATTTTTATGGAACGGTCTGCTACCCATGTCAGAGACGCAAACTCGGTCTCAACCTTTAAGTCTTTACTGAAGACTCATCTCTTCAGTGGGTCATATGATTGAGTGTAGTCTGGCCCAGGAGTGGGAAGGTGAACGGAAAGGCTCTGAGCAACGAACCGCCCTTGCTGTCTCTGCCTGGCCGGTTCCCCTTTTCCACTGGGATTCTCTGCCTCTAACCCTGTTACGGGGGCTGAGTCACTGGCTTGCTGGGGCTCTTCGTGCCGTCCCTGGGGGATGCGTCACCTGGGTGGGTTGATTCACTGTTGTGGTCGGCCTGTCTAGCAGACGGTTCTTACCCCCCACCCCTTGGGTTGTACCGTGTCGGAGATCTTTGTGGGCTATACTCGGCCTTGTCTCAGGATGGTAAGTTGGTGGTTGAAGATTTCCTCTAGTGGTGTGGGGGCTGTGCTTTGGCAAAGTGGGTGGGGTTATATCCTTCCTGTTTGGCCCTGTCCGGGGTGTCTCGGATGGGGCCACAGTGTCTCCTGACCCCTCCTGTCTCAGCCTCCAGTATTTATGCTGCAGTAGTTTATGTGTCGGGGGCTAGGTCAGTTTGTTTATCTGGAGTACTTCTCCTGTCCTATTCGGTGTCCTGTGTAAATCTAAGTGTGCGTTTCTAATTCTCTCCTTCTCTCTTTCTTTCTCTCTCTCGGAGGACCTGAGCCCTAGAACCATGCCCCAGGACTACCTGACATGATGACTCCTTGCTGTCCCCAGTCCACCTGGCCATGCTGCTGCTCCAGTTTCAACTGGCCTGGGCCCTAGGACCATGTCCCAGGACTACCTGACATGAGGACTCCTTGCTGTCCCCAGTCCACCTGGCCATGCTCCTGCTCCAGTTTCAACTGTTCTGCCTTACTATTATTCAACCATGCTGGTCATTTATGAACATTTGAACATCTTGGCCACGTTCTGTTATAATCTCCACCTGGCACAGCCAGAAGAGGACTGGCCACCCCACATATGCTCTCTCTAATTCTCTCTTTCTTTCTCTCTCTCGGAGGACCTGAGCCCTAGGACCGTGCCCCAGGACTACCTGACATGATGGCTCCTTGCTGTCCCCAGTCCATCTGACTGTGCTGCGAAGAGGACTGGCCACCCCACATAGCCCGGTTCCTCTCTAGGTTTCTTCCTAGGTTTTGGCCTTTCTAGGGAGTTTTTCCTAGCCACCGTGCTTTTACACCTGCATTGTTTGCTGTTTGGGGTTTTAGGCTGGGTTTCTGTACAGCACTTTGAGATATCAGCTGATGTACGAAGGGCTATATAAATAAATTTGATTTGATTTGATTTGATTTATCCCTCCATCCATCCTTCATCTCTCTATCCTTCCATCCATCCTTCATCTCTCTATCCCTCCATCCATCCTTCATCTCTCTATCCCTCCATCCATTCTTCATCTCTCTATCCCTCCATCCATCCTTCATCTCTCTATCCCTCCATCCATCCCTCATCCTTCATCTATTTATCCCTCCATACATCCTCATACTTCATCTCTATCCCTCCATCCATCCTCATCCTTCATCTCTCTATCCCTCCATCCATCCCTCATCCTTCATCTCTCTATCCCTCCATCCATCCACATTCTTATCTTTATCTCCATCCATCTTTATCTCTATCTCTCTATCCATATCCTCATCCTTTCATTCTCTATCCTTCCATTCATCTCCTTTATTTTTTCATTCTCTATTCCTCCATCTATCCCTTTATCTTTATCCCTCCATCCATCCCCACTTCTATCCTCCATCCATCATTCATCTCTATCCCTCCATCCATCCTTCATCCTTCATCTTCATCCTCCATCCATCCTTCATCCTCTTCATCTCTATCCCTCCATCCATCTCATCTCTATCCTCCATCCATCCCTCATCTCATCTCTATCCTCCATCCATCTCATCTTCCATCCCTATCCTTTCATTCTTATCCCTTCCATCCATCCCTCATCCTTTTTCATTTATCCCTCCATCCATCCTCATCCTTCATCTCTCTATCCTTCCATCCATCCCTCATCCTTCCTCTCTATCTCCTCCATCCATCCTCATCCTTCGTCTCTTTATCCCTCCATCCCTCATCCTTCATCTCTGTATCCCTCCATCCATCCCTCATCCTTCATCTCTTTATCCCTCCATCCATCCTTCATCTCTCTATCCTTCCATCCATCCTTCATCTCTCTATCCCTCCATCCATCCTTCATCTCTCTATCCCTCCATCCATCCTTCATCTCTCTATCCCTCCATCCATCCTTCATCTCTATCCTCCATCCATCTCATCTCTATCACCCATCCATCCTTCATCTCTCCATCCCTCATCCTTCATCTCTCTATCCCTCCATCCATCCCTCATCCTTCATCTGTCTATCCCTCCATCCATCCCTCATCCTTCATCTCTCTATCCCTCCATCCATCCCCATCCTTCATCTCTCTATCCCTCCATCCATCCTTCATCTCTCTATCCCTCCATCCATCCCTCATCCTTCATCTCTCTATCCCTCCATCCATCCCTCATCCTTCATCTCTCTATCCCTCCATCCATCCCTCATCTCTCTATCCCTCCATCCATTCTTCATCTCTCTATCCCTCCATCCCATCTCTATCCCTCCATCCATCCTTCACCTTCGTCTCTTTGTCCTCCGTCGTCGGCTTCGTCTCTGTCCTCCGTCGTCCTTCGTCTCTCTGTCCTCCGTCCGTCCTCGTCCTTCGTCTCTCTGTCCACTCCATCCGTCACTCATCCTTCGTCTCTATCCACTCCATCCATCATTGTGTCTCTATCCTCCATCCATCCCTCATTCTTCATCTCTGTCCACTCAGTCAGTGTTGTCTCTCTATCCCTCCATCCGTCCACTCGTCATTAAATCTGTATCCCTCCATGCATCCCTCATCCTTCATCTCTGTCCTCCGTCCGTCCTCGTCGGCCTGATATATAATCATCGTGCGTCCTCGTCATTCGTCATCTGTCCATCGTCGTCATTCGTCTCTCTGTCCTCCGTCCGTCCTCGTCATTCGTCTCTGTCCTCCGTCCGTCGATCGGTGGTTGTTGTCTCTCTGTCCGCCGTCCGTCCCATCTCTTTATCCCTCCATCCATCCTCATCTCATCATCTCTATCCCTCCATCCATCCTCATCCTTCATCTCTCTATCCCTCCATCCATCCTTCATCTCTCTATCCCTACATCCATCCTTCATCTCTCTATCCCTCCATCCATCCTTCATTCTCTATCCCTCCATCCATCCTTCATCTCTCTATCCCTCCATCCATCCTTCATCTCTCTATCCCTCCATCCATCCTTCATCTCTCTATCCCTCCATCCATCCTTCATCTCTCTATCCCTCCATCCATCCTCATCCTTCATCTCTCTCCTCCATCCATCCTCATCCTTCATCTCTTATCCCTCCATCCATCCTCATCCTTCATCTCTTTATCCCTCCATCCATCCCTCATCCTTCATCTCTTTATCCCTCCATCCATCCCTCATCCTTCATCTCTTTATCCTCCATCCATCCTTCATCTCTATCCCTCCATCCATCCTTCATCTCTCTATCCCTCCATCCATCCTTCATCTCTCTATCCCTCCATCCATCCTTCATCTCTCTATCCCTCCATCCATCCCTCATCTCTCTATCCCTCCATCCATCCTTCACCTCTCTCTCTCTATCCCTCCATCCATCATTCATCTCTCTATCCCTCCATCCATCCTTCATCCTTCATCTCTCTATCCCTCCATCCATCCTTCATCCTTAATCTCTCTATCCCTCCATCCATCCTTCATCTCTCTATCCCTCCATCCATCCCTCATCCTTCATCTCTCTATCCCTCCATCCATCCTTCATCTCTCCATCCCTCATCCTTCATTTCTTTATCCCTCCATCCATCCCTCATCCTTCATCTATCCCTCCATCCATCCCTCATCCTTCATCTCTCTATCCCTCCATCCATCCCTCATCCTTCCTCTCTATCCCTCCATCCATCCCTCATCCTTCATCTCTTTATCCCTCCATCCCTCATCCTTCATCTCTGTATCCCTCCATCCATCCCTCATCCTTCATCTCTTTATCCCTCCATCCATCCTTCATCTCTCTATCCTTCCATCCATCCTTCATCTCTCTATCCCTCCATCCATCCTTCATCTCTCTATCCCTCCATCCATTCTTCATCTCTCTATCCCTCCATCCATCCTTCATCTCTCCATCCCTCCATCCATCCTTCATCTCTCTATCCCTCCATCCATCCTTCATCTCTCTATCCCTCCATCCATCCTTCATCTCTCTATCACTCCATCCATCCTTCATCTCTCCATCCCTCATCCTTCATCTCTCTATCCCTCCATCCATCCCTCATCCTTCATCTGTCTATCCCTCCATCCATCCCTCATCCTTCATCTCTCTATCCCTCCATCCATCCCCATCCTTCATCTCTCTATCCCTCCATCCATCCTTCATCTCTCTATCCCTCCATCCATCCCTCATCCTTCATCTCTCTATCCCTCCATCCATCCCTCATCCTTCATCTCTCTATCCCTCCATCCATCCCTCATCTCTCTATCCCTCCATCCATCCTTCATCTCTCTATCCCTCCATCCATCCCTCATCTCTCTATCCCTCCATCCATCCTTCACCTCTCTCTCTCTATCCCTCCATCCATCCTTCATCTCTCTATCACTCCATCCATCCTTCATCTCTCCATCCCTCATCCTTCATCTCTCTATCCCTCCATCCATCCCTCATCCTTCATCTATCCCTCCATCCATCCCTCATCCTTCATCTCTCTATCCCTCCATCCATCCCTCATCCTTCCTCTCTATCCCTCCATCCATCCCTCATCCTTCATCTCTTATCCCTCCATCCATCCCTCATCCTTCATCTCTGTATCCCCCCATCCATCCCCTCATCCTTCATCTCTTTATCCCTCCATCCATCCTTCATCTCTCTATCCTTCCATCCATCCTTCATCTCTTTATCCCTCCATCCATCCCTCATCCTTCATCTCTCTATCCCTCCATCCATCCCTCATCCTTCATCTCTCTATCCCTCCATCCATCCTTCATCTCTCTATCCCTACATCCATCCTTCATCTCTCTATCCCTCCATCCATCCTTCATCTCTCTATCCCTCCATCCATCCTTCATCTCTCTATCCCTCCATCCATCCTTCATCTCTCTATCCCTCCATCCATCCTTCATCTCTCTATCCCTCCATCCATCCTTCATCTCTCTATCCCTCCATCCATCCCTCATCCTTCATCTCTCTCCCTCCATCCATCCCTCATCCTTCATCTCTTTATCCCTCCATCCATCCCTCATCCTTCATCTCTTTATCCCTCCATCCATCCCTCATCCTTCATCTCTTTATCCCTCCATCCATCCCTCATCCTTCATCTCTTTATCCTTCCATCCATCCTTCATCTCTCTATCCCTCCATCCATCCTTCATCTCTCTATCCCTCCATCCATCCTTCATCTCTCTATCCCTCAATCCATCCTTCATCTCTCTATCCCTCCATCCATCCCTCATCCTTCATCTCTCTATCCCTCCATCCATCCCTCATCCTTCATCTCTCTATCCCTCCATCCATCCTTCATCTCTCTATCCCTCCATCCATCCCTCATTCTTCATCTCTCTATCCCTCCATCCATCCTTCATCTCTCTATCCCTCCATCCATCCCTCATCCTTCATCTATTTATCCCTCCATACATCCCTCATCCTTCATCTCTCTATCCCTCCATCCATCCCTCATCCTTCATCTCTCTATCCCTCCATCCATCCCTCATCCTTCATCTCTCTATCCCTCCATCCATCCCTCATCCTTCATCTCTCTATCCCTCCATCCATCCTTTATCTCTCTATCCCTCCATCCATCCCTCATCCTTCATCTCTCTATCCCTCCATCCATCCCTCATCCTTCATCTCTCTATCCCTCCATCCATCCCTCATCTCTCTATCCCTCCATCCATCCTTCATCTCTCTATCCCTCCATCCATCCCTCATCTCTCTATCCCTCCATCCATCCTTCACCTCTCTCTCTCTATCCCTCCATCCATCATTCATCTCTCTATCCCTCCATCCATCCTTCATCCTTCATCTCTATCCCTCCATCCATCCTTCATCTCTCTATCCCTCCATCCATCCTCATCCTTCATCTCTCTATCCCTCCATCCATCTTCATCTCTCCATCTCATCTTCATTCTCTATCCCTCCATCCATCCCTCATCCTTCATCTATCCCTCCATCCATCCCTCATCCTTCATCTCTCTATCCCTCCATCCATCCTCATCCTTCCTCTCTATCCCTCCATCCATCCCTCATCCTTCATCTCTTTATCCCTCCATCCCTCATCCTTCATCTCTGTATCCCTCCATCCATCCTCATCCTTCATCTCTTTATCCCTCCATCCATCCTTCATCTCTCTATCCTTCCATCCATCCTTCATCTCTCTATCCCTCCATCCATCCTTCATCTCTCTATCCCTCCATCCATTCTTCATCTCTATCCCTCCATCCATCCTTCATCTCTCTATCCCTCCATCCATCCCTCATCCTTCATCTATTTATCCCTCCATACATCCCTCATACTTCATCTCTATCCCTCCATCCATCCCTCATCCTTCATCTCTCTATCCCTCCATCCATCCTCATCCTTCATCTTCTATCCCTCCATCCATCCACATCCTTCATCTTCTATCCTCCATCCATCCTTATCTCTCTATCCCTCCATCCATCCCTCATCCTTCATCTCTCTATCCCTCCATCCATCCCTCATTCTTCATCTCTCTATCCCTCCATCCATCCCTCATCTCTCTATCCCTCCATCCATCCTTCACTTCTCTTCTATCCCTCCATCCATCATTCATCTCTATCCCTCCATCCATCCTTCATCCTTCATCTCTCTATCCCTCCATCCATCCTTCATCCTTCATCTCTCTATCCCTCCATCCATCCTTCATCTCTCTATCCCTCCATCCATCCCTCATCCTTCATCTCTCTATCCCTCCATCCATCCTTCATCTCTCCATCCCTCATCCTTCATCTCTTATCCCTCCATCCATCCCTCATCCTTCATCTATCCCTCCATCCATCCTCATCCTTCATCTCTCTATCCCTCCATCCATCCCTCATCCTTCCTCTCTATCCCTCCATCCATCCCTCATCCTTCATCTCTTTATCCCTCCATCCTCATCCTTCATCTCTGTATCCTCCATCCATCCCTCATCCTTCATCTCTTTATCCCTCCATCCATCCTTCATCTCTCTATCCTTCCATCCATCCTTCATCTCTCTATCCCTCCATCCATCCTTCATCTCTCTATCCCTCCATCCATCCTTCATCTCTCTATCCCTCCATCCATCCTTCATCTCTCTATCCCTCCATCCATCCTTCATCTCTCCATCCTCATCCTTCATCTCTCTATCCCTCCATCCATCCCTCATCCTTCATCTATCCCTCCATCCATCCTCATCCTTCATCTCTCTATCCCTCCATCCATCCCTCATCCTTCCTCTCTATCCCTCCATCCATCCCTCATCCTTCATCTCTCTATCCCTCCATCCCTCATCCTTCATCTCTGCTATCCCTCCATCCATCCTCATCCTTCATCTCTTTATCCCTCCATCCATCCTTCATCTCTCTATCCTTCCATCCATCCTTCATCTCTCTATCCCTCCATCCATCCTTCATCTCTCTATCCCTCCATCCATTCTTCATCTCATCTCTATCCCTCCATCCATCATCTCTCTATCCCTCCATCCATCCTTCATCTCTATCCCTCCATCCATCCTTCATC
>NW_025753242.1:0-11053 GCF_021184085.1 Oncorhynchus gorbuscha
TCTCTCTCCAGTGGTTAGTAACATATCTGTCTGTCTCTCTCCAGTGGTTAGTAACATATCTTTCTGTCTCTCTCTCCAGTGGTTAGTAACATATCTTTCTGTCTCTCCAGTGGTTAGTAACACATCTGTCTGTCTCTAGTGGTTAGTAACATATCTGTCTGTCTCTCTCTCCAGTGGTTAGTTATACATCTGTCTGTCTCTCCAGTGGTTAGTAACATATCTGTCTGTCTCTCTCTCCAGTGGTTAGTAACACATCTGTCTGTCTCTCTCTCCAGTGGTTAGTAACATATCTGTCTGTCTCTCCAGTGGTTAGTAACACATCTGTCTGTCTGTCTCTCTAGTGGTTAGTAACATATCTGTCTGTCTCCCTCCAGTGGTTAGTTATATGTCTGTCTGTCTCTCTCTAGTGGTTAGTAACATATCTGTCTGTCTCTAGTGGTTAGTAACATAGTCTGTCTCTCCAGTGGTTAGTAACATATCTCTCTGTCTCTCTAGTGGTTAGTAACATATCTCTCTGTCTCTCTCTAGTGGTTAGTAACATATCTCTCTGTCTCTCTCTAGTGGTTAGTAACATATCTCTCTGTCTCTCTCTAGTGGTTAGTACCATATCTCTCTGTCTCTCTCTAGTGGTTAGTAACATATCTCTCTGTCTCTCTCTAGTGGTTAGTATCATATCTGTCTGTCTCTCTCTAGTGGTTAGTAACATATCTCTCTGTCTCTCTCTAGTGGTTAGTAACATATCTCTCTGTCTCTAGTGGTTAGTAACATATCTCTCTGTCTCTAGTGGTTAGTAACATATCTCTCTGTCTCTCTCTAGTGGTTAGTAACATATCTCTCTGTCTCTCTCTAGTGGTTAGTAACATATCTCTCTGTCTCTCTCTAGTGGTTAGTAACATATCTCTCTGTCTCTCTCTAGTGGTTAGTAACATATCTCTCTGTCTCTCCAGTGGTTAGTAACATATCTCTCTGTCTCTCCAGTGGTTAGTAACATATCTCTCTGTCTCTCTCTAGTGGTTAGTAACATATCTCTCTGTCTCTCTCTAGTGGTTAGTAACATATCTCTCTGTCTCTCCAGTGGTCAGTAACATGTCTGTCTGTCTCTCCAGTGGTCAGTAACATGTCTGTCTGTCTCTCTCCAGTGGTTAGTAATATATCTGTCTGTCTCTCCAGTGGTTAGTAACATATATGTCTGTCTCTCTCCAGTGGTCAGTAACATGTCTGTCTGTCTCTCTCCAGTGGTTAGTAACATATCTATCTCTCTCTCCAGTGGTTAGTAACATATCTTTCTGTCTCTCCAGTGGTTAGTAACATATCTGTCTGTCTCCAGTGGTTAGTAACACATCTTTCTGTCTCTCTCCAGTGGTTAGTAACATATCTGTCTGTCTCTCTCCAGTGGTTAGTAACATATCTCTCTGTCTCTCCAGTGGTTAGTAACATATCTGTCTCTCTCTCCAGTGGTTAGTAACATATCTGTCTGTCTCTCCAGTGGTTAGTAACATATCTGTCTGTCTCCAGTGGTTAGTAACATATCTGTCTGTCTCTAGTGGTTAGTAACATATCTGTCTCTCCAGTGGTTAGTAACATATCTGTCTGTCTCTCTCTAGTGGTTAGTAACACATCTTTCTGTCTCCAGTGGTTAGTAACATATATCTCTGTAACATATCTGTCTGTCTCCAGTGGTTAGTAACATATCTGTCTGTCTCTAGTGGTTAGTAACATATCTGTCTGTCTCCAGTGGTTAGTAACACATCTTTCTGTCTCTCTCTCCAGTGGTTAGTAACACATCTGTCTGTCTCTCTCTCCAGTGGTTAGTAACACATCTTTCTGTCTCTCTCTCCAGTGGTTAGTAACACATCTGTCTGTCTCCAGTGGTTAGTAACATATCTTTCTGTCTCTCTCTCCAGTGGTTAGTAACATATCTTTCTGTCTCTCTCTCCAGTGGTTAGTAACACATCTGTCTGTCTCCAGTGGTTAGTAACATATCTTTCTGTCTCTCTCTCCAGTGGTTAGTTATATGTCTGTCTGTCTCTCTCTCCAGTGGTTAGTAACATATCTGTCTGTCTCCAGTGGTTAGTAACATATCTTTCTGTCTCTCTCTCCAGTGGTTAGTAACATATCTTTCTGTCTCTCTCTCCGGTGGTTAGTAACACATCTGTCTGTCTCCAGTGGTTAGTAACATATCTTTCTGTCTCTCTCTCCAGTGGTTAGTTATATGTCTGTCTGTCTCTCTCTCCAGTGGTTAGTAACATATCTGTCTGTCTCTCCAGTGGTTAGTAACACATCTGTCTGTCTCCAGTGGTTAGTAACATATCTGTCTGTCTCTCCAGTGGTTAGTAACATATCTGTCTGTCTCTCTCCAGTGGTTAGTAACACATCTGTCTGTCTCCAGTGGTTAGTAACATATCTTTCTGTCTCTCTCTCCAGTGGTTAGTAACATATCTGTCTGTCTCTCCAGTGGTTAGTAACACATCTGTCTGTCTCTCCAGTGGTTAGTAACATATCTGTCTGTCTCTCTCTCCAGTGGTTAGTAACATATCTGTCTGTCTCTCTCTCCAGTGGTTAGTAACACATCTGTCTGTCTCCAGTGGTTAATAACATGTCTGTCTGTCTGTCTCTCTCTCCAGTGGTTAGTTATATGTCTGTCTGTCTCTCTCCAGTGGTTAGTAACGTCGCTCTCCAGTGGTTAGTAACATATCTGTCTGTCTCTAGTGGTTAGTAACATATCTGTCTGTCTCTCTCCAGTGGTTAGTAACATATCTGTCTGTCTCTCTCTAGTGGTTAGTAACATATCTTTCTGTCTCTCTCTCCAGTGGTTAGTAACATATCTGTCTGTCTCTCCAGTGGTTAGTAACACATCTGTCTGTCTCTAGTGGTTAGTAACATATCTGTCTGTCTCTCTCCAGTGGTTAGTAACACATCTGGCTGTCTCTCCAGTGGTTAGTAACATATCTGTCTGTCTCTCTCTCCAGTGGTTAGTAACACATCTGTCTGTCTCTCTCCAGTGGTCAGTAACATATCTGTCTGTCTCTCCAGTGGTTAGTAACACCGGTCTGTCTGTCTCTCTCTAGTGGTTAGTAACATATCTGTCTGTCTCCCTCTAGTGGTTAGTAACACATCTGTCTGTCTGTCTCTCTCTAGTGGTTAGTAACATATCTGTCTGTCTCCCTCTAGTGGTTAGTAACATATCTGTCTGTCTCTCTCTAGTGGTTAGTAACATATCTTTCTGTCTCTCTCTCCAGTGGTTAGTAACATATATGTCTGTCTCTCCAGTGGTTAGTAACACATCTGTCTGTCTCTAGTGGTTAGTAACATATCTGTCTGTCTCTCTCCAGTGGTTAGTAACACATCTGGCTGTCTCTCCAGGGGTTAGTAACATATCTGTCTGTCTCTCTCTCCAGTGGTTAGTAACACATCTGTCTGTCTCTCTCCAGTGGTCAGTAACATATCTGTCTGTCTCTCCAGTGGTTAGTAACACAACTGTCTGTCTGTCTCTCTCTAGTGGTTAGTAACATATCTGTCTGTCTCCCTCTAGTGGTTAGTAACACATCTCTCTGTCTGTCTCTCTCTAGTGGTTAGTAACATATCTCTCTGTCTCTAGTGGTTAGTAACATATCTCTCTGTCTCTCCAGTGGTTAGTAACATATCTCTCTGTCTCTCTCTAGTGGTTAGTAACATATCTCTCTGTCTCTCTCTAGTGGTTAGTAACATATCTCTCTGTCTCTCTAGTGGTTAGTAACATATCTCTCTGTCTCTCTCTAGTGGTTAGTAACATACTCTCTGTCTCTCTCTAGTGGTTAGTAACATATCTCTCTGTCTCTCTCTAGTGGTTAGTAACATATCTGTCTGTCTCTCTCTAGTGGTTAGTAACATATCTCTCTGTCTCTCTCTAGTGGTTAGTAACATATCTCTCTGTCTCTAGTGGTTAGTAACATATCTCTGTCTCAGTAACATATCTCTCTCTAGTGGTTAGTAACATATCTCTCTGTCTCTCCAGTGGTTAGTAACACATCTTTCTGTCTCCAGTGGTTAGTAACTCTGTCTCTCCAGTGGTTAGTAACATATCTGTCTGTCTGTAACATATCTGTCTGTCTCTAGTGGTTAGTAACATATCTGTCTGTCTCCAGTGGTTAGTAACATATCTTTCTGTCTCTCTCCAGTGGTTAGTAACACATCTGTCTGTCTCTCTCTCCAGTGGTTAGTAAACATCTTTCTGTCTGTCTCTCCAGTGGTTAGTAACACATCTGTCTGTCTCCAGTGGTTAGTAACATATCTTTCTGTCTCTCTCTCCAGTGGTTAGTAACATATCTTTCTGTCTCTCCAGTGGTTAGTAAACATCTGTCTGTCTCCAGTGGTTAGTAACATATCTTTCTGTCTCTCTCCAGTGGTTAGTTATATATCTGTCTGTCTGTCTCTCCAGTGGTTAGTAACATATCTGTCTGTCTCTCAGTGGTTAGTAACATATCTTTCTGTCTCTCTCCAGTGGTTAGTAACATATCTCTGTCTCTCTCTAGTGGTTAGTAACACATCTGTCTGTCTCCAGTGGTTAGTAACATATCTTTCTGTCTCTCTCCAGTGGTTAGTTATATGTCTGTCTGTCTCTCTCTCCAGTGGTTAGTAACATATCTGTCTGTCTCTCCAGTGGTTAGTAACACATCTGTCTGTCTCCAGTGGTTAGTAACATATCTGTCTGTCTCTCCAGTGGTTAGTAACATATCTGTCTGTCTCTCTCAGTGGTTAGTAACACATCTGTCTGTCTCCAGTGGTTAGTAACATATCTTTCTGTCTCTCTCTCCAGTGGTTAGTAACATATCTGTCTGTCTCTCCAGTGGTTAGTAACACATCTGTCTGTCTCTCCAGTGGTTAGTAACATATCTGTCTGTCTCTCTCTCCAGTGGTTAGTAACATATCTGTCTGTCTCTCTCTCCAGTGGTTAGTAACACATCTGTCTGTCTCCAGTGGTTAGTAACATGTCTGTCTGTCTGTCTCTCTCTCCAGTGGTTAGTAATATGTCTGTCTGTCTCTCTCCAGTGGTTAGTAACTCGCTCTCCAGTGGTTAGTAACATATCTGTCTGTCTCTAGTGGTTAGTAACATATCTGTCTGTCTCTCCAGTGGTTAGTAACATATCTGTCTGTCTCTCTCTAGTGGTTAGTAACATATCTTTCTGTCTCTCTCCAGTGGTTAGTAACATATCTGTCTGTCTCTCCAGTGGTTAGTCATCTGTCTGTCTCTAGTGGTTAGTAACATATCTGTCTGTCTCTCTCCAGTGGTTAGTAACACATCTGGCTGTCTCTCCAGTGGTTAGTAACATATCTGTCTGTCTCTCTCTCCAGTGGTTAGTAACACATCTGTCTGTCTCTCTCCAGTGGTCAGTAACATATCTGTCTGTCTCTCCAGTGGTTAGTAACACATCTGTCTGTCTCTCTCTAGTGGTTAGTAACATATCTGTCTGTCTCCCTCTAGTGGTTAGTAACACATCTGTCTGTCTGTCTCTCTCTAGTGGTTAGTAACATATCTGTCTGTCTCCCTCTAGTGGTTAGTAACATATCTGTCTGTCTCTCTCTAGTGGTTAGTAACATATCTTTCTGTCTCTCTCTCCAGTGGTTAGTAACATATATGTCTGTCTCTCCAGTGGTTAGTAACACATCTGTCTGTCTCTAGTGGTTAGTAACATATCTGTCTGTCTCTCTCCAGTGGTTAGTAACACATCTGGCTGTCTCTCCAGTGGTTAGTAACATATCTGTCTGTCTCTCTCTCCAGTGGTTAGTAACACATCTGTCTGTCTCTCTCCAGTGGTCAGTAACATATCTGTCTGTCTCTCCAGTGGTTAGTAACACAACTGTCTGTCTCTCTCTCTAGTGGTTAGTAACATATCTGTCTGTCTCCCTCTAGTGGTTAGTAACACATCTCTCTGTCTGTCTCTCTCTAGTGGTTAGTAACATATCTCTCTGTCTCTAGTGGTTAGTAACATATCTCTCTGTCTCTCCAGTGGTTAGTAACATATCTCTCTGTCTCTCTCTAGTGGTTAGTAACATATCTCTCTGTCTCTCTCTAGTGGTTAGTAACATATCTCTCTGTCTCTCTCTAGTGGTTAGTAACATATCTCTCTGTCTCTCTCTAGTGGTTAGTAACATATCTCTCTGTCTCTCTCTAGTGGTTAGTAACATATCTCTCTGTCTCTCTCTAGTGGTTAGTAACATATCTGTCTGTCTCTCTCTAGTGGTTAGTAACATATCTCTCTGTCTCTCTCTAGTGGTTAGTAACATATCTCTCTGTCTCTAGTGGTTAGTAACATATCTCTCTGTCTCTAGTGGTTAGTAACATATCTCTCTGTCTCTCTCTAGTGGTTAGTAACATATCTCTCTGTCTCTCTCTAGTGGTTAGTAACATATCTCTCTGTCTCTCTCTAGTGGTTAGTAACATATCTCTCTGTCTCTCTCTAGTGGTTAGTAACATATCTCTCTGTCTCTCCAGTGGTTAGTAACATATCTCTCTGTCTCTCCAGTGGTTAGTAACATATCTCTCTGTCTCTCTCTAGTGGTTAGTAACATATCTCTCTGTCTCTCTCTAGTGGTTAGTAACATATCTCTCTGTCTCTCCAGTGGTTAGTAACATATCTCTAGTGGTTAGTAACATATCTGTCTGTCTCTCTAGTGGTTAGTAACATATCTGTCTGTCTCTCTCCAGTGGTTAGTAACATATCTGTCTGTCTCCTCAGTGGTTAGTAACATATCTCTGTCTGTCTCTCTCTAGTGGTTAGTAACATATCTGTCTGTCTCTCTCTAGTGGTTAGTAACATATCTGTCTGTCTCTCTCTAGTGGTTAGTAACATATCTTTCTGTCTCTCTCCAGTGGTTAGTAACATATCTCTGTCTCTCTCCAGTGGTTAGTAACATATCTGTCTGTCTCTCTCCAGTGGTTAGTAACATATCTGTCTGTCTCTCTCCAGTGGTTAGTAACATATCTGTCTGTCTCTCCAGTGGTTAGTAACATATCTGTCTGTCTCTAGTGGTTAGTAACATATCTCTGTCTCTAGTGGTTAGTAACATATCTCTGTCTGTCTCTCTCTAGTGGTTAGTAACATATCTCTGTCTGTCTCTAGTGGTTAGTAACATATCTCTCTGTCTCTCTCTAGTGGTTAGTAACATATCTCTCTGTCTCTCTCTAGTGGTTAGTAACATATCTCTGTCTCTCTCTAGTGGTTAGTAACATATCTCTCTGTCTCTCTCTAGTGGTTAGTAACATATCTCTCTCTGTCTCTAGTGGTTAGTAACATATCTCTCTGTCTCTCTAGTGGTTAGTAACATATCTCTCTGTCTCTCTCTAGTGGTTAGTAACATATCTGTCTGTCTCTAGTGGTTAGTCTCTCTAGTGGTTAGTAACATATCTCTCTGTCTCTAGTGGTTAGTAACATATCTGTCTGTCTCTCCTAGTGGTTAGTAACATATCTCTCTGTCTCTCTCTAGTGGTTAGTAACATATCTCTCTGTCTCTCTCTAGTGGTTAGTAACATATCTCTCTGTCTCTCTAGTGGTTAGTAACATATCTGTCTCTGTCTCCTCCAGTGGTTAGTAACATATCTCTCTGTCTCTCTCTAGTGGTTAGTAACATATCTGCTGTCTCTCTCTAGTGGTTAGTAACATATCTCTCTGTCTCTCCAGTGGTTAGTAACATATCTCTGTCTCTCTCTAGTGGTTAGTAACATATCTGTCTGTCTCTCTCCAGTGGTTAGTAACATATCTCTGTCTCTCTCTAGTGGTTAGTAACATATCTGTCTGTCTCTCTCTAGTGGTTAGTAACATATCTCTCTGTCTCTCTCTAGTGGTTAGTAACATATCTCTCTGTCTCTCCTAGTGGTTAGTAACATATCTCTCTGTCTCTCTCTAGTGGTTAGTAACATATCTGTCTGTCTCTCTAGTGGTTAGTAACATATCTCTGTCTCTCTCCAGTGGTTAGTAACATATCTGTCTGTCTCTCTAGTGGTTAGTAACATATCTCTCTGTCTCTCTCCAGTGGTTAGTAACATATCTCTCTGTCTCTCTCTAGTGGTTAGTAACATATCTCTCTGTCTCTCTCTAGTGGTTAGTAACATATCTCTGTCTCTCTCTAGTGGTTAGTAACATATCTCTGTCTCTCTAGTGGTTAGTAACATATCTCTGTCTCTCTCTAGTGGTTAGTAACATATCTCTCTGTCTCTCTCTAGTGGTTAGTAACATATCTCTCTGTCTCTCTCTAGTGGTTAGTAACATATCTCTCTGTCTCTCTCTAGTGGTTAGTAACATATCTCTCTGTCTCTCCAGTGGTTAGTAACATATCTCTCTGTCTCTCTCTAGTGGTTAGTAACATATCTCTCTGTCTCTCTCTAGTGGTTAGTAACATATCTCTCTGTCTCTCTAGTGGTTAGTAACATATCTCTGTCTCTCTAGTGGTTAGTAACATATCTCTGTCTCTCTAGTGGTTAGTAACATATCTCTCTGTCTCTCTCTAGTGGTTAGTAACATATCTCTCTGTCTCTCTCTAGTGGTTAGTAACATATCTCTCTGTCTCTCTCTAGTGGTTAGTAAACATATCTCTCTCTCTCTAGTGGTTAGTAACATATCTCTCTGTCTCTCTAGTGGTTAGTAACATATCTCTGTCTCTCTCTCTAGTGGTTAGTAACATATCTCTGTCTTCTAGTGGTTAGTAACATATCTCTCTGTCTCTCTCTAGTGGTTAGTAACATATCTCTCTGTCTCTCTCTCCAGTGGTTAGTAACATATCTGTCTGTCTCTCCAGTGGTTAGTAACATATCTCTCTGTCTCTCTAGTGGTTAGTAACATATCTCTCAGTGGTTGTCTCTCTGTCTAGTGGTTAGTAACATATCTCTCTGTCTCTAGTGGTTAGTAGTAACATATCTGTCTGTCTCTCTAGTGGTTAGTAACATATCTCTCTGTCTCTCTAGTGGTTAGTAACATATCTCTCTGTCTCTAGTGGTTAGTAACATATCTCTCTGTCTCTAGTGGTTAGTAACATATCTCTGTCTCTAGTGGTTAGTAACATATCTGTCTAGTGGTTAGTAACATATCTCTCTCTCTAGTGGTTAGTAACATATCTCTCTGTCTCTAGTGGTTAGTAACATATCTCTCTCTCTCTAGTGGTTAGTAACATATCTCTCTGTCTCTCTCTAGTGGTTAGTAACATATCTCTGTCTCTAGTGGTTAGTAACATATCTCTGTCTCTAGTGGTTAGTAACATATCTCTCTGTCTCTAGTGGTTAGTAACATATCTCTCTGTCTCTAGTGGTTAGTAACATATCTGTCTGTCTCTAGTGGTTAGTAACATATCTGTCTGTCTCTCTCTAGTGGTTAGTAACATATCTCTCTGTCTCTCTCCAGTGGTTAGTAACATATCTGTCTGTCTCTCCAGTGGTTAGTAACATATCTGTCTGTCTCCAGTGGTCAGTAACACATCTGTCTGTCTCTCCAGTGGTCAGTAACATATCTGTCTCTCTCCAGTGGTTAGTAACACATCTGGCTGTCTCTCCAGTGGTTAGTAACATATCTGTCTGTCTCTCTCTCCAGTGGTTAGTAACATATCTGGCTGTCTCTCTCTCCAGTGGTCAGTAACATATCTGTCTGTCTCTCTCCAGTGGTTAGTAACATATATGGCTGTCTCTCTCTAGTGGTTAGTAACATATCTGTCTGTCTCTCCAGTGGTTAGTAACATATCTGTCTGTCTCTCTCCAGTGGTTAGTAACATATCTGTCTGTCTCTCTCCAGTGGTTAGTAACATATCTGTCTGTCTCTCTCCAGTGGTTAGTAACATATATGTCTGTCTCTCTCTAGTGGTTAGTAACATATCTGTCTGTCTCTCCAGTGGTTAGTAACATATCTGTCTGTCTCTCCAGTGGTTAGTAACATATCTGTCTGTCTCTCTCCAGTGGTTAGTAACATATCTGTCTGTCTCTCTCCAGTGGTTAGTAACATATCTGTCTGTCTCTCTCCAGTGGTTAGTAACATATCTGTCTGTCTCTCTCCAGTGGTTAGTAACATATCTTTCTGTCTCTCTCTAGTGGTTAGTAACATATCTGTCTGTCTCTCTCCAGTGGTTAGTAACATATCTTTCTGTCTCTCTCTAGTGGTTAGTAACATATCTTTCTGTCTCTCTCTAGTGGTTAGTAACATATCTGTCTGTCTCTCTCCAGTGGTTAGTAACATATATGTCTGTCTCTCTCTAGTGGTTAGTAACATATCTGTCTGTCTCTCCAGTGGTTAGTAACATATCTGTCTGTCTCTCTCAGTGGTTAGTAACATATCTGTCTGTCTCTCTCAGTGGTTAGTAACATATCTGTCTGTCTCTCTCCAGTGGTTAGTAACATATCTGTCTGTCTCTCTCCAGTGGTTAGTAACATATCTGTCTGTCTCTCTCTAGTGGTTAGTAACATATCTGTCTGTCTCTCTCCAGTGGTTAGTAACATATCTGTCTGTCTCTCTCCAGTGGTTAGTAACATATCTGTCTGTCTCTCTCCAGTGGTTAGTAACACATCTCTGTCTCTCTCCAGTGGTTAGTAACATATCTGTCTGTCTCTCTCTCCAGTGGTTAGTAACAACATATCTTTCTGTCTCTCTCAGTGGTTAGTAACATAGTGGTTTAGTAACATATCTTTCTGTCTCTCTATCTTTCTGTCTCTCTCAGTGGTTAGTAACATATCTTTCTGTCTCTCTCTAGTGGTTAGTAACATATCTTTCTGTCTCTCTAGTGGTTAGTAACATATCTTTCTGTCTCTCTCTAGTGGTTAGTAACATATCTGTCTGTCTCTCCAGTGGTTAGTAACATATCTTTCGTCTCTCTCCAGTGGTTAGTAACATATCTTTCTGTCTCTCTCTAGTGGTTAGTAACATATCTGTCTGCCCTCTCTCCAGTGGTTAGTAAAACATTATCTTTCTGTCTCTCTCTAGTGGTTAGTAACACATCTGTCTGTCTCTAGTGGTTAGTAACATATCTTTCTGTCTCTCTCTAGTGGTTAGTAACATATCTGTCTGTCTCTCTCCAGTGGTTAGTAACATATCTGTCTGTC
>NW_025753243.1:0-11051 GCF_021184085.1 Oncorhynchus gorbuscha
TCATTATAGTTATGGTTATAGTTAAGTTATAGTTATCATTATAGTTAAATTATGGTTACATTTATAGTTTTCAGTATAGTTATCACGGTTATAGTTATGGTTATATTCATCATTTATAGATATGGTTAGTTCTCATTATAGTTCTCATTATAGTTATCATTATACTTGTCATTATAGTTTTCAGTATAGTTATCATTATAGTATAGTTATGGTTATAGTTATCATTCATTATAGTTATGGTTCATTATAGTTATGGTTATATTCATGATTATAGTTTTATAGTTTCATTATAGTTATGGTTCATTATAGTTATCATTATAGTTATGGTTACAGTTATAGTTATATATAGTTATCATTATAGTTATAGTTATCATTATAGTTATCATTATAGTTATAGTTCTCATTATAGTTATGGTTACAGTTACAGTTATAGTTATCATTATAGTTATGGTTACAGTTATAGTTATCATTATAGTTATCATTTCATCATTATAGTTATGGTTACAGTTATAGTTATCATTAAAGTTATCATTATAGTTATCATTATAGTTTTCATTATAGTTATCATTATAATTATCATTATAGTTATGGTTACAGTTATAGTTATCAGTATAGTTATCATTATAGTTATCATTATAGTTATCATTATCATTGTAGTCATCATTATAGTTATGGTTACATAGTTATAGTTATAGTTATCAGTTATGGTTAAGTTATCATTATAGTTATCATTATAGTTATCATTCTATAGTTATGGTTACAGTTATAGTTATAGTTATCATTATAGTCATGGTTACAGTTATAGTTATCATTCCAGTTATCATTCATTATAGTTACAGTTATAGTTATCATTATAGTTATGGTTACAGTTATAGGTATCATTATAGTTATCATTATAGTTATGGTTACAGTTATAGTTATCATTGTAGTTATCATTATAGATTATGGTTACAGTTATAGTTATTTCATTATAGTTATGTTATAGTTATCATTATAGTTATAGTTATCATTATAGTTATCATTATAGTTATGGTTACAGTTATAGTTCATTATAGATATGGTTCATTATAGTTATCATTATAGTTATGGTTACAGTTATAAGTTATCATTATAGTTATGGTTACAGTTATAGTTCTCATTATAGTTATGGTTACAGTTACAGTTATAGTTATCATTATAGTTATGGTTACAGTTATAGTTATCATTATAGTTTTCATTATAGTTATGGTTACAGTTATAGTTATCATTATAGTTATCATTATAGTTATCATTATAGTTTTCATTATAGTTATCATTATAATTATCATTATAGTTATGGTTACAGTTATAGTTATCAGTATAGTTATCATTATAGTTATCAATATAGTTATCATTATAGTTATGGTTACAGTTATAGTTATCATTATAGTTATCATTCTAGTTATGGTTACAGTTATAGTTATCATTATAGTTATCATTATAGTTATGGTTACAGTTATAGTTATCATTATAGTTATGGTTACAGTTATAGTTATCATTATAGTTATCATTATAGTTATGGTTACAGTTATAGTTATCATTATAGTTATCATTATAGTTCTCATTATAGTTATCATTATAGTTTTCATTATAGTTATGGTTACAGTTATAGTTATCATTATAGTTATGGTTACAGTTATAGTTATCATTATAGTTATCATTATAGTTATCATTATAGTTATCATTATAGTTATGGTTACAGTTATAGTTATCATTATAGTTATGGTTACAGTTATAGTTATCATTATAGTTATGGTTCAGTTATAGTTATCATTATAGTTATCATTATAGTTATGGTTACAGTTATAGTTTCCAGTTATCATTATAGTTATCATTATAGTTATGGTTACAGTTATAGTTATCATTATAGTTACAGTTATAGGTATCATTATAGTTATCATTATAGTTATGGTTACAGTTATAGTTATCATTGTAGTTATCATTATAGATATGGTTACAGTTATAGTTATCATTATAGTTATCATTATAGTTATCATTATAGTTATGGTTCAGTTATATAGTTCTCATTATAGTTATCATTATAGTTATGGTTACAGTTATAGTTATCATTATAGTTATCATTACAGTTATAGTTCTAGTTCATTATAGTTATGGTTACAGTTACAGTTATAGTTATCATTATAGTTATCATTACAGTTATAGTTATCATTATAGTTTCAGTTATAGTTAGTTATCAGTTATAGTTATCATTATAGTTATCAGTTTATAGTTTTTATTATAATTATCATTATAGTTTTCATTATAGTTATGGTTACAGTTATAGTTATAATTATAGTTATCATTATAGTTATCATTATAGTTATCAATATAGTTATCATTATAGTTATGGTTACAGTTATAGTTATCATTATAGTTATCATTATAGTTATGGTTACAGTTATAGTTATCATTATAGTTGTCATTATAGTTATGGTTACAGTTATAGTTATCATTATAGTTATGGTTACAGTTATAGTTATCATTATAGTTATCATTATAGTTATGGTTACAGTTATAGTTATCATTATAGTTATCATTATAGTTCTCATTATAGTTATCATTATAGTTTTCATTATAGTTATGGTTACAGTTATAGTTATCATTATAGTTATGGTTACAGTTATAGTTATCATTATAGTTATCATTATAGTTATCATTATAGTTATCATTCCAGTTATCATTCTAGTTACAGTTATAGTTATCATTCCAGTTATCATTCTAGTTACAGTTATAGTTATCATTATAGTTATGGTTACAGTTATAGTTATCATTATAGTTATCATTATAGTTATGGTTACAGTTATAGTTATCATTATAGTTATCATTATAGTTATGGTTACAGTTATAGTTATCATTATAGTTATGGTTTCATTATAGTTATCATTATAGTTTATAGTTACAGTTATAGTTATCATTATAGTTTATAGTTACAGTTAGTTATCATTCCAGTTATCATTATAGTTATCAGTTATAGTTATCATTCCAGTTATCATTTAGTTACAGTTATAGTTATCATTATAGTTATCATTATAGTTAGTTACAGTTATAGTTATGGTTATCATTATAGTTATCATTATAGATATGGTTACAGTTATAGTTATCATTATAGTTATGGTTCATTATAGTTATCATTATAGTTATGGTTACAGTTATAGTTATCAGTTTATAGTTATCATTATAGTTATGGTTACAGTTATAGTTATCATTATAGTTATGGTTACAGTTATAGTTCTCATTATAGTTATGGTTACAGTTACAGTTATAGTTATCATTATAGTTATGGTTACAGTTATAGTTATCATTATAGTTTTCATTATAGTTATGGTTACAGTTATAGTTATCATTATAGTTATCATTATAGTTATCATTATAGTTTTCATTATAGTTATCATTATAGTTATCATTATAGTTATGGTTACAGTTATAGTTATCAGTATAGTTATCATTATAGTTATCAATATAGTTATCATTATAGTTATGGTTACAGTTATAGTTATCATTATAGTTATCATTATAGTTATGGTTACAGTTATAGTTATCATTATAGTTGTCATTATAGTTATGGTTACAGTTATAGTTATCATTATAGTTATGGTTACAGTTATAGTTATCATTATAGTTATCATTATAGTTATGGTTACAGTTATAGTTATCATTATAGTTATCATTATAGTTCTCATTATAGTTATCATTATAGTTTTCATTATAGTTATGGTTACAGTTATAGTTATCATTATAGTTATGGTTACAGTTATAGTTATCATTATAGTTATCATTATAGTTATCATTATAGTTATCATTATAGTTATCATTCCAGTTATCATTCTAGTTACAGTTATAGTTATCATTCCAGTTATCATTCTAGTTACAGTTATAGTTATCATTATAGTTATGGTTACAGTTATAGTTATCATTATAGTTATCATTATAGTTATGGTTACAGTTATAGTTATCATTATAGTTATCATTATAGTTATCATTATAGTTATGGTTACAGTTATAGTTATCATTATAGTTATGGTTACAGTTATAGTTATCATTATAGTTATGGTTACAGTTATAGTTATCATTATAGTTATCATTATAGTTATCATTCCAGTTATCATTCTAGTTACAGTTATAGTTATCATTCCAGTTATCATTCTAGTTACAGTTATAGTTATCATTATAGTTATGGTTACAGTTATAGTTATAGTTATCATTATAGTCATGGTTACAGTTATAGTTATCATTCCAGTTATCATTCTAGTTACAGTTATAGTTATCATTCCAGTTATCATTCTAGTTACAGTTATAGTTATCATTATAGTTATGGTTACAGTTATAGGTATCATTATAGTTATCATTATAGTTATGGTTACAGTTATAGTTATCATTGTAGTTATCATTATAGATACAGTTATAGTTATCATTATAGTTATAGTTATCATTATAGTTATCATTATAGTTATGGTTACAGTTATAGTTATCATTATAGTTATCATTATAGTTATGGTTACAGTTATAGTTATCATTATAGTTATCATTATAGTTATGGTTACAGTTATAGTTATCATTATAGTTATGGTTACAGTTATAGTTATCATTATAGTTATCATTATAGTTATGGTTACAGTTATAGTTATCATTATAGTTATCATTATAGTTATGGTTACAGTTATAGTTATCATTATAGTTATCATTATAGTTATCATTATAGTTATCATTATAGTTATCATTATAGTTATGGTTACAGTTATAGTTATCAGTTATAGTTATAGTTACAGTTATAGTTATCATTATAGTTATAGTTACAGTTATAGTTATCATTATAGTTATCATTATAGTTATGGTTATCAGTTATAGTTATCATTATAGTTATGGTTACAGTTATAGTTATCATTATAGTTATCATTATAGTTATGGTTACAGTTATAGTTATCATTATAGTTATGGTTACAGTTATAGTTATCATTATAGTTATGGTTACAGTTATAGTTATCATTATAGTTATCATTATAGTTATCAGTTATAGTTATCATTATAGTTATCATTATAGTTTCATTTAGTTATCATTATAGTTATCATTATAGTTATGGTTACAGTTATAGTTATCATTATAGTTATCATTATAGTTACAGTTATAGTTATCATTATAGTTATGGTTACAGTTATAGTTAGTTATCATTATAGTTTTCATTATAGTTATGGTTACAGTTATAGTTATCATTATAGTTATAGTTATGGTTAGTTATAGTTATTATAGTTATCATTATAGTTAGTTATCATTATAGTTATCATTACAGTTATAGTTATCATTATAGTTATCATTATAGTTATGGTTACAGTTATAGTTATTATTATCATTATAGTTATCATTATAGTTATCATTATAGTTATGGTTACAGTTATAGTTATCATTATAGTTATGGTTACAGTATAGTTATGGTTATCAGTTATAGTTATGGTTACAGTTATAGTTATCATTATAGTTATGGTTATAGTTATCATTATAGTTATGGTTACAGTTATAGTTATCATTATAGTTATGGTTACAGTTATAGTTATCATTATAGTTATCATTATAGTTATGGTTACAGTTATAGTTATCATTATAGTTATGGTTACAGTTATAGTTATCATTATAGTTATGGTTACAGTTATAGTTATCATTATAGTTATGGTTACAGTTATAGTTATCATTATAGTTATCATTATAGTTATCATTATAGTTATCATTCCAGTTATCATTCTAGTTACAGTTATAGTTATCATTCCAGTTATCATTCTAGTTACAGTTATAGTTATCATTATAGTTATGGTTACAGTTATAGTTATCATTATAGTTATCATTATAGTTATGGTTACAGTTATAGTTATCATTATAGTTATGGTTACAGTTATAGTTATCATTATAGTTATCATTATAGTTATGGTTACAGTTATAGTTATCATTATAGTTATCATTATAGTTATCATTATAGTTATGGTTACAGTTATAGTTATCATTATAGTTATGGTTACAGTTATAGTTATCATTATAGTTATGGTTACAGTTATAGTTATCATTATAGTTATGGTTACAGTTATAGTTATCATTATAGTTATCAGTTATAGTTATCATTCCAGTTATCATTCTAGTTACAGTTATAGTTATCATTATAGTTATCATTCTAGTTACAGTTATAGTTATCATTATAGTTATGGTTACAGTTATAGTTATCATTATAGTTATCATTATAGTTATGGTTACAGTTATAGTTATCATTATAGTTATCATTATAGTTATGGTTACAGTTATAGTTATCATTATAGTTATGGTTACAGTTATAGTTATCATTATAGTTATGGTTACAGTTATAGTTCTCATTATAGTTATCATTATAGTTATCATTATAGTTATGGTTACAGTTATAGTTCTCATTATAGTTATCAGTTTATAGTTATAATTATCATATTATAGTTATCAGTTATAGTTATCATTATAGTTTCAGTTATAGTTATCATTATAGTTATGGTTACAGTTATAGTTATCATTATAGTTATCATTATAGTTATCATTATAGTTATCATTATAGTTATCATTATAGTTATCATTATAGTTATATTATAGTTTGGTTCATTATAGTTATCATTATAGTTATCATTATAGTTATCATTATAGTTATGGTTACAGTTATAGTTATCATTATAGTTATGGTTATAGTTATAGTTATCATTATAGTTATCATTATAGTTACAGTTATAGTTATCATTATAGTTATGGTTACAGTTATAGTTATCATTATAGTTATCATTATAGTTATCATTATAGTTATCATTCCAGTTATTCATTCTAGTTACAGTTATAGTTATATTCCAGTTATCATTCTAGTTACAGTTATAGTTATCATTATAGTTATGGTTACAGTTATAGTTATCATTATAGTTATCATTATAGTTATGGTTACAGTTATAGTTATCATTATAGTTATCATTATAGTTATCATTATAGTTATGGTTACAGTTATAGTTATCATTATAGTTATGGTTACAGTTATAGTTATCATTATAGTTATGGTTACAGTTATAGTTCTCATTATAGTTATCATTACAGTTATCATTATAGTTATCATTATAGTTATCATTATAGTTATGGTTACAGTTATAGTTATCATTATAATTATCATTATATAGTTATCATTCCAGTTATCATTCTAGTTACAGTTATAGTTATCATTATAGTTATGGTTACAGTTATAGTTATCATTTATAGTTATCATTATAGTTATCATTCTAGTTACAGTTATAGTTATCATTATAGTTATCATTATAGTTATGGTATAATAGTTAGTTATCATTATAGTTTTTTAGTTATAATTATCAGTTATAGTTATCATTATAGTTATCATTATAGTTATGTTACAGTTATAGTTTTCATTATAGTTATCATTATAGTTATCAGTTATAGTTATCATTATAGTTTAGTTCTCATTATAGTTATAGTTATCAGTTATAGTTATCATTATAGTTATGGTTACAGTTATAGTTATCATTATAGTTATGGTTCATTATAGTTATCATTATAGTTATCATTATAGTTATCATTACAGTTATCATTCCAGTTATTCAGTTATAGTTATCATTAGTTAGTTATAGTTATCAGTTTATAGTTATCATTATAGTTATGGTTACAGTTATAGTTATCATTATAGTTATCATTATAGTTATGGTTACAGTTATAGTTATCTGGTTACATTATAGTTATCATTATAGTTATGGTTACAGTTATAGTTTTCATTATAGTTATGGTTACAGTTATAGTTATCATTATAGTTATGGTTACAGTTATAGTTATCATTATAGTTATCATTATAGTTATCAGTTATAGTTATCATTATAGTTATCATTCCAGTTATCATTATAGTTACAGTTATAGTTATCATTATAGTTATCATTATAGTTACAGTTATAGTTATCATTATAGTTATGGTTACAGTTATAGTTATCATTATAGTTATCATTATAGTTATGGTTACAGTTATAGTTATCATTATAGTTATCATTATAGTTATGGTTATAGTTATAGGTTATCAGTTATAGTTATCATTATAGTTATGGTTACAGTTAGTTATATTATATCATTATAGTTATGGTTACAGTTATAGTTATCATTATAGTTATCATTATAGTTATATAGTTATCATTATAGTTATCAGTTATAGTTTCATTCCAGTTATCATTATAGTTATCATTATAGTTATGGTTCCAGTTATAGTTATCATTATAGTTATCAGTTATAGTTATCATTATAGTTATGGTTACAGTTATAGTTATCAGTATAGTTATCATTATAGTTATCAATATAGTTATCATTCTAGTTACAGTTATAGTTATCATTATAGTTATGGTTACAGTTATAGTTATCATTATAGTTATCATTATAGTTATGGTTACAGTTATAGTTATCATTATAGTTATCATTATAGTTATCATTATAGTTATGGTTACAGTTATAGTTATCAGTATAGTTATCATTATAGTTATCAATATAGTTATCATTATAGTTATGGTTACAGTTATAGTTATCATTATAGTTATCATTATAGTTATGGTTACAGTTATAGTTATCATTATAGTTATCATTATAGTTCTAGTTACAGTTATAGTTATCATTATAGTTATGGTTACAGTTATAGTTATCATTATAGTTATCATTATAGTTATGGTTATCATTATAGTTATCATTATAGTTATGGTTATAGTTATCAGTTATAGTTATCATTATAGTTTTCATTCATTATAGTTATGGTTACAGTTATAGTTATCATTATAGTTATGGTTACAGTTATAGTTATCATTATAGTTATCATTATAGTTATGGTTACAGTTATAGTTATCATTATAGTTATCATTATAGTTATCATTCCAGTTATCATTCTGGTTACAGTTATAGTTATCATTCCAGTTATCATTCTAGTTACCAGTTATAGTTATCATTATAGTTATAGTTACAGTTATAGTTATCATTATAGTTATCATTATAGTTATGGTTACAGTTATAGTTATCATTATAGTTATGTTACAGTTATACAGTTATAGTTATCATTATAGTTATCATTATAGTTATGGTTACAGTTATAGTTATCATTATATCATTATTATGGTTACAGTTATAGTTCTGATTATAGTTATGGTTATCATTATAGTTATGGCTACAGTTATAGTTATCATTATAGTTATCATTATAGTTATCAGTTATAGTTATCATTAGTTATCATTCTAGTTACAGTTATATTATTATCATTATTATAGTTTCATTATAGTTATTATTTATCATTATAGTTATGGTTACAGTTATAGTTATCATTATAGTTATGGTTACAGTTATAGTTATCATTATAGTTATCATTATAGTTATAGTTATCAGTTATAGTTATCATTATATAGTTATCATTCCAGTTATCATTCTAGTTACAGTTATAGTTATCATTATAGTTATGGTTACAGTTATAGTTATCATTATAGTTATGGTTCCATTATAGTTATCATTATAGTTTATAGTTCTCAGTTATCATTATAATAATTATTATAGCTATGGTTCATTATAGTTATCATTATAGTTATGGTTACAGTTATAGTTATCATTATAGTTATAGTTATGGTTACAGTTATAGTTATCATTATAGTTATCATTATAGTTATCATTATAGTTATCATTATAGTTTTCATTATAGTTATGGTTACAGTTATAGTTATCATTATAGTTATCATTATAGTTATCATTATAGTTATCATTATAGTTTTTCAGTTATCAGTTATGGTTACAGTTATAGTTATCATTCCAGTTATGGTTCAGTTATAGTTACATTATAGTTATTATTATAGTTATCATTATAGTTATCATTATAGTTATCATTTATAGTTATGGTTACAGTTATAGTTATCATTCCAGTTATCATTCTAGTTACAGTTATAGTTATCATTATAGTTATCATTATAGTTATGGTTACAGTTATAGTTATCATTATAGTTATGGTTACAGTTATAGTTATCATTATAGTTATCATTATAGTTATGGTTACAGTTATAGTTATCATTATAGTTATGGTTACAGTTATAGTTATCATTATAGTTATCATTATAGTTATAGTTACAGTTATAGTTATCATTATAGTTATCATTATAGTTATCATTCATTATAGTTATGGTTACAGTTATCAGTTCTAGTTACAGTTATAGTTATCATTCCAGTTATCATTATAGTTATAGTTATCATTCAGTTATCATTCAGTATAGTTATCATTATAGTTATCATTATAGTTATGGTTACAGTTATAGTTATCATTATAGTTATGGTTATCAGTTATAGTTATCATTATAGTTATGGTTACAGTTATAGTTATCATTATAGTTATGGTTACAGTTATAGTTCTCATTATAGTTATCATTATAGTTATCATTATAGTTATGGTTACAGTTATAGTTCTCATTATAGTTATGGTTACAGTTATAGTTATCATTATAATTATCATTATATAGTTATCATTCCAGTTATCATTCTAGTTACAGTTATAGTTATCATTATAGTTATGGTTACAGTTATAGTTATCATTATAGTTATCATTCCAGTTATCATTCTAGTTACAGTTATAGTTATCATTATAGTTATCATTATAGTTATCATTATAGTTATGGTTACAGTTATAGTTATCATTATAGTTATCATTATAGTTATCATTATAGTTATGGTTACAGTTATAGTTATCATTATAGTTGTCATTATAGTTATGGTTACAGTTATAGTTATCATTATAGTTATGGTTACAGTTATAGTTCTGATTATAGTTATGGTTACAGTTATAGTTATCATTATAGTTATCATTATAGTTATCATTATAGTTATGGTTACAGTTATAGTTATCATTATAGTTATGGTTACAGTTATAGTTATCATTATAGTTATGGTTACAGTTATAGTTCATCATTATAGTTATCATTATAGTTATCATTACAGTTATGGTTACAGTTATAGTTATCATTATAGTTATGGTTACAGTTATAAGTTATCATTA
>NW_025753244.1:0-11051 GCF_021184085.1 Oncorhynchus gorbuscha
CCATGTCCAGATAAATCTTCCAAGGTTAAAAAGTTGAATGAAAACATTTGAGCGAGGAAAATATTAAATGTTGGTAAATGTATTAATAGTAAAAAAAAAATCTAAGTTTGGCAGATAGCCAAGTAACAACAGCACGGCAGCACGGAGACAAGTCCTGAAGTTGAGGGCGGAGCTAGCTGATTTCTCCAAGTAAGAAATATCCATTGAAGTGGTCAAGTTATTGTCAATTGTTTACTGAAGTGTTTTTAGGCAAAAACTGGAAGAAAAAAGTGGTGGATCCTTAAGAGGTTTTAATCACAAAATCATGTGATGTTGCCAATTATTTGAATCACTACTTCATTGGCAAAGTAGGCAAACTTAGGCAGGAAATGTCAACAACTAACAGGGAGCCATTTTACTCATGCATAAAAAAAACATTGCCAGTTTGAATTATGTAAAGTTAGCGTGGGAGAGGTTGAACAATTATTGTTATGGATCAATAATGCAAACCTCCTGGCATTGACAGCTTAGATGGAAAGCTACTGAGGATGGTAGCTGAATCTATAGCCACTCCTATCTATCATATCTTTAATCTGAGTTGAGAGGAATGGCGTTGTTCTCCGCTACTCAACAGTGGTAAAGCGGCCTTTACTGGTTCTATCAGCAGACCTATCAGCTTGCTGCCAGCTCTTAGAAAGCTGCTGACCAAATACAATGTTATCCGAGGGCTAATATAAATACTATGCATGCCAGTGTCTCTTGGCCAAGAGTTGAGGAGAGACTGAGTGCATCACTTCTTATTTTTAAAAGAAACATTCATTATGTAGAAAATTCCTAATTGTTTGCATAGGCCACTTACACACAGCTCTGACACACACACTTACCCCACTAGACATGCCACCAGGGTTTTTTTTCACAGTCCCCAAATCCAGAACAAATTCAAGATACCGTATAGTATTATAAAGAGCCATTATTGCATGGAGCTCCCTTCCATCTCATATTGCTCAAATGAACAGCAAACCTGGTTTAACAAAACAGATAAAGCAACACCTCACAGCACAACGCCTCTATTTGACATAGATAGTTTGTGTGTATGTATTTTAAATCAAATCACATTTTATTTTTCACATACCCAAACACAACAGTGAAACCTTACAGTGAAATGCTTACTACCAAGCCCTTAACCAAAAATGCAGTTTTAATAAAATACCCCCCCAAAAAGTATGAGATAACAAATAATTAAAGATCAGCAGTAAATACCAATAGCAGGGCTAAATACAGGGGGAACCGAGTCAATGTGGGGGCACCGGTGTCAAGGTATTGATATGTAGGCTACGTGTGCCATTTTTTTATTGATGTAGTTCTGTCCTTGAGCTGTTCTTGTGTATAAATGTTCTGTATAATGTCATGTGTCCTGTTTTGTGTGGACCCCAGGAAGAGTAGCTGCTGCTTTCGCAACGGCTAATAGGGGATCCTAATAAAATACCAAATGTTAACTAAATTAGTTTAGGGCTGAGAGAACCGATGGGCTGTGCTCGGAGACAGAAAATTGATTCAGGAGAGCAGGGCTGGTATCTGATCAGAGTCAGGGAACGTTCTTTTTTCCTCTAAAAATAGATCCATGCATTTTACAACATACATACATGTGATACTTGTGTGTTAGTGAGGAGAGAGTTGAAGACAGAGAGAAGGAAAGAGAGACAGAGTGAAAGAATGAGCTGGGTAAACTGAACTGACAATGATTGAAATGAAGAGTTGTTTCAGCCATTTTAGGAACAGTGATGTTACATTTTCTATAAGACAACTCTGACCCTTGGAGAGAGAGATAACTTGGAAGTACTTATCACCACTTTGGCTTCTAACATTTGACCTTTCTACTGAGGTGGGGGAGGAGGGCATGCAAACATCTGAGTAGAGGTGAGGTGGGGGGTAGGGAGATGAAGATAGAACCTGAATACTCAAATGGGAATACGCTGAGGGGCTTCAATTTCCGATCAAAGACTCTCAGACAAACCCTTTGGGACCGGCCCACAATCACACGTGGAGATTCTATGTCTGCTGTGTGTGATGTTGGAAACCTGAGGAGTTATTGAAAAGAGTCACATCTCCTTGTTTATTAATAACACTGCTAAGACCTGACCTTTACATTTACTGTCATAACAAGTATAAATGTACGGTACACACAGATACACACACACCGATGTGTTGTGCGTTGCCAGGGGAACACACACCCGAATGGTAAGACATCCCTTTGACCTAATGATAGCAGGCGGTCTAATCATTCTGAGATGCCAGCCATATATCAATACATGAATACATCAAACAGAGCTCCCATACGACCATGGACACCAGCACACCACGGACTCTTTTAGTTACTACTGGGACGATAGGACCATGGACACCAGCACACCACGGACTCTTTTACTTACTACTGGGACGACAGGGCCATGGACACCAGCACACCATGGACTCTTTTAGTTACTACTGGGACGACAGGGCCATGGACACCAGCACACAACAGACTCATGTAGTTACTACTGGGACAACAGGGCCATGGACACCAGCACACAACAGACTCATGTAGTTACTACTGGGGCGATAGGGCCATGGACACCAGCACACAACAGACTCTTTTAGTTACTACTGGGACGATAGGGCCATGGACACCAGCACACAACAGACTCTTTTAGTTACTACTGGGACGATAGGGCCATGGACACCAGCACACCATGGACTCTTTTAGTTACTACTGGGACGATAGGGCCATGGACACCAGCACACCAAAGACTCTTTTAGTTACTACTGGGGCGCTAGGGCCATGGACACCAGCACACCACCGTCTCTTTTAGTTACTACTGGGACGATAGGGCCATGGACACCAGCACACCAAAGACTCTTTTAGTTACTACTGGGGCGATAGGCCATGGACACCAGCACACCACGGACTCTTTTAGTTACTACTGGGACGATAGGGCCATGGACACCAGCACACCACGGACTCTTTTAGTTACTACTGGGCGATAGGGCCATGGACACCAGCACACCACGGACTCTTTTAGTTACTACTGGGGCGATAGGGCCATGGACACCAGCACACCACGGACTCTTTTAGTTACTACTGGGACGATAGGACCATGGACACCAGCACACCACAGACTCTTTTACTTACTACTGGGACGATAGGGCCATGGACACCAGCACACCACGGACTCTTTTACTTACTACTGGGACGATAGGGCCATGGACACCAGCACACCACGGACTCTTTTAGTTACTACTGGGACGATAGGGCCATGGACACCAGCACACCATGGACTCTTTTAGTTACTACTGGGACGACAGGGCCATGGACACCAGCACACAACAGACTCATGTAGTTACTACTGGGACGACAGGGCCATGGACACCAGCACACAACAGACTCATGTAGTTACTACTGGGGCGATAGGGCCATGGACACCAGCACACAACAGACTCTTTTAGTTACTACTGGGACGATAGGACCATGGACACCAGCACACCATGGACTCTTTTAGTTACTACTGGGACGACAGGGCCATGGACACCAGCACACAACAGACTCATGTAGTTACTACTGGGACGACAGGGCCATGGACACCAGCACACCACAGACTCTTTTAGTTACTACTGGGACGACAGGGCCATGGACACCAGCACACCACGGACTCTTTTAGTTACTACTGGGACGACAGGGCCATGGACACCAGCACACCACGGACTCTTTTAGTTACTACTGGGACGATAGGGCCATGGACACCAGCACACCACGGACTCTTTACTTACTACTGGGACGATAGGGCCATGGACACCAGCACACCACGGACTCTTTAGTTACTACTGGGACGACAGGGCCATGGACACCAGCACACAACAGACTCATGTAGTTACTACTGGGACGACAGGGCCATGGACACCAGCACACCACAGACTCTTTTAGTTACTACTGGGACGACAGGGCCATGGACACCAGCACACCACAGACTCTTTTAGTTACTACTGGGATGACAGGGCCATGGACACCAGCACACCACGGACTCTTTTAGTTACTACTGGGACGATAGGACCATGGACACCAGCACACCACGGACTCTTTTACTTACTACTGGGACGATAGGGCCATGGACACCAGCACACCACGGACTCTTTTACTTACTACTGGGACGATAGGGCCATGGACACCAGCACACCACAGACTCTTTTAGTTACTACTGGGACGACAGAGGCCATGGACACCAGCACACAACAGACTCATGTAGTTACTACTGGGACGACAGGGCCATGGACACCAGCACACCACAGACTCTTTTAGTTACTACTGGGACGACAGGGCCATGGACACCAGCACACCACAGACTCTTTTAGTTACTACTGGGACGAGGCCATGGACACCAGCACACCACGGACTCTTTTAGTTACTACTGGGACGATAGGGCCATGGACACCAGCACACCACGGACTCTTTTAGTTACTACTGGGCGATAGGGCCATGGACACCAGCACACCACGGACTCTTTTAGTTACTACTGGGACGATAGGACCATGGACACCAGCACACCACGGACTCTTTTACTTACTACTGGGACGATAGGGCCATGGACACCAGCACACCACGGACTCTTTTACTTACTACTGGGACGATAGGGCCATGGACACCAGCACACCACGGACTCTTTTAGTTACTACTGGGACGATAGGGCCATGGACACCAGCACACCATGGACTCTTTTAGTTACTACTGGGACGACAGGGCCATGGACACCAGCACACAACAGACTCATGTAGTTACTACTGGGACAACAGGGCCATGGACACCAGCACACAACAGACTCATGTAGTTACTACTGGGGCGATAGGGCCATGGACACCAGCACACAACAGACTCTTTTAGTTACTACTGGGACGATAGGGCCATGGACACCAGCACACCATGGACTCTTTTAGTTACTACTGGGACGATAGGGCCATGGACACCAGCACACCAAAGACTCTTTTAGTTACTACTGGGGCGCTAGGGCCATGGACACCAGCACACCACCGTCTCTTTTAGTTACTACTGGGACGATAGGGCCATGGACACCAGCACACCAAAGACTCTTTTAGTTACTACTGGGGCGATAGGGCCATGGACACCAGCACACCACGGACTCTTTTAGTTACTACTGGGACGATAGGGCCATGGACACCAGCACACCACGGACTCTTTTAGTTACTACTGGGGCGATAGGGCCATGGACACCAGCACACCACGGACTCTTTTAGTTACTACTGGGGCGATAGGGCCATGGACACCAGCACACCACGGACTCTTTTAGTTACTACTGGGACGATAGGACCATGGACACCAGCACACCACAGACTCTTTTACTTACTACTGGGACGATAGGGCCATGGACACCAGCACACCACGGACTCTTTTACTTACTACTGGGACGATAGGGCCATGGACACCAGCACACCACGGACTCTTTTAGTTACTACTGGGGACGATAGGGCCATGGACACCAGCACACCATGGACTCTTTTTAGTTACTACTGGGACGACAGGGCCATGGACACCAGCACACAACAGACTCATGTAGTTACTACTGGGACGACAGGGCCATGGACACCAGCACACAACAGACTCATGTAGTTACTACTGGGGCGATAGGGCCATGGACACCAGCACACAACAGACTCTTTTAGTTACTACTGGGACGATAGGACCATGGACACCAGCACACCATGGACTCTTTTAGTTACTACTGGGACGACAGGGCCATGGACACCAGCACACAACAGACTCATGTAGTTACTACTGGGACGACAGGGCCATGGACACCAGCACACCACAGACTCTTTTAGTTACTACTGGGACGACAGGGCCATGGACACCAGCACACCACGGACTCTTTTAGTTACTACTGGGACGACAGGGCCATGGACACCAGCACACCACGGACTCTTTTAGTTACTACTGGGACGATAGGGCCATGGACACCAGCACACCACGGACTCTTTTACTTACTACTGGGACGATAGGGCCATGGACACCAGCACACCACGGACTCTTTTAGTTACTACTGGGACGACAGGGCCATGGACACCAGCACACAACAGACTCATGTAGTTACTACTGGGACGACAGGGCCATGGACACCAGCACACCACAGACTCTTTTAGTTACTACTGGGACGACAGGGCCATGGACACCAGCACACCACAGACTCTTTTAGTTACTACTGGGATGACAGGGCCATGGACACCAGCACACCACGGACTCTTTTAGTTACTACTGGGACGATAGGACCATGGACACCAGCACACCACGGACTCTTTTACTTACTACTGGGACGATAGGGCCATGGACACCAGCACACCACGGACTCTTTTACTTACTACTGGGACGATAGGGCCATGGACACCAGCACACCACAGACTCTTTTAGTTACTACTGGGACGACAGGGCCATGGACACCAGCACACAACAGACTCATGTAGTTACTACTGGGACGACAGGGCCATGGACACCAGCACACCACAGACTCTTTTAGTTACTACTGGGACGACAGGGCCATGGACACCAGCACACCACAGACTCTTTTAGTTACTACTGGGACGACAAGGCCATGGACACCAGCACACCACGGACTCTTTTAGTTACTACTGGGACGACAGGGCCATGGACACCAGCACACCACGGACTCTTTTAGTTACTACTGGGGCGATAGGGCCATGGACACCAGCACACCACGGACTCTTTTAGTTACTACTGGGACGATAGGACCATGGACACCAGCACACCACGGACTCTTTTAGTTACTACTGGGACGATAGGGCCATGGACACCAGCACACCACGGACTCTTTTAGTTACTACTGGGACGATAGGACCATGGACACCAGCACACCACGGACTCTTTTAGTTACTACTGGGACGATAGGGCCATGGACACCAGCACACCATGGACTCTTTTAGTTACTACTGGGACGACAGGGCCATGGACACCCAGCACACAACAGACTCACATGTAGTTACTACTGGGACAACAGGGCCATGGACACCAGCACACAACAGACTCATGTAGTTACTACTGGGGCGATAGGGCCATGGACACCAGCACACAACAGACTCTTTTTAGTTACTACTGGGACGATAGGGCCATGGACAACAGCACACCATGGACTCTTTTAGTTACTACTGGGACGATAGGGCCATGGACACCAGCACACCAAAGACTCTTTTAGTTACTACTGGGCGCTAGGGCCATGGACACCAGCACACCACCGTCTCTTTTAGTTACTACTGGGACGATAGGGCCATGGACACCAGCACACCAAAGACTCTTTTAGTTACTACTGGGGCGATAGGGCCATGGACACCAGCACACCACGGACTCTTTTAGTTACTACTGGGACGATAGGGCCATGGACACCAGCACACCACGGACTCTTTTAGTTACTACTGGGGCGATAGGGCCATGGACACCAGCACACCACGGACTCTTTTAGTTACTACTGGGGCGATAGGGCCATGGACACCAGCACACCACCGGACTCTTTTAGTTACTACTGGGACGATAGGACCATGGACACCAGCACACCACAGACTCTTTTACTTACTACTGGGACGATAGGGCCATGGACACCAGCACACCACGGACTCTTTTACTTATTACTGGGGATAGGGCCATGGACACCAGCACACCACGGACTCTTTTAGTTACTACTGGGACGATAGGGCCATGGACACAGCACACCATGGACTCTTTTAGTTACTACTGGGACGACAGGGCCATGGACACCAGCACACAACAGACTCATGTAGTTACTACTGGGACGACAGGGCCATGGACACCAGCACACAACAGACTCATGTAGTTACTACTGGGGCGATAGGGCCATGGACACCAGCACACAACAGACTCTTTTAGTTACTACTGGGACGATAGGGCCATGGACACCAGCACACCATGGACTCTTTTAGTTACTACTGGGACGACAGGGCCATGGACACCAGCACACAACAGACTCATGTAGTTACTACTGGGACGACAGGGCCATGGACACCAGCACACCACAGACTCTTTTAGTTGCTACTGGGACGACAGGGCCATGGACACCAGCACACCACGGACTCTTTTAGTTACTACTGGGACGACAGGGCCATGGACACCAGCACACCACGGACTCTTTTAGACTCATAGGGCCATGACACCAGCACACCACGGTTACTACTGGGACGATAGGGCCATGGACACCAGCACACCACGGACTATTTTAGTTACTACTGGGACGACAGGGCCATGGACACCAGCACACAACAGACTCATGTAGTTACTACTGGGACGACAGGGCCATGGACACCAGCACACCACAGACTCTTTTAGTTACTACTGGGACGACAGGGCCATGGACACCAACACACCACAGACTCTTTTAGTTACTACTGGGATGACAGGGCCATGGACACCAGCACCACCAGGACTCTTTTAGTTACTACTGGGACGATAGGACCATGGACACCAGCACACCACGGACTCTTTTACTTACTACTGGGACGATAGGGCCATGGACACCAGCACACCACGGACTCTTTTACTTACTACTGGGACGATAGGGCCATGGACACCAGCACACCACAGACTCTTTTAGTTACTACTGGGACGACAGGGCCATGGACACCAGCACACAACAGACTCATGTAGTTACTACTGGGACGACAGGGCCATGGACACCAGCACACCACAGACTCTTTTAGTTACTACTGGGACGACAGGGCCATGGACACCAGCACACCACAGACTCTTTTAGTTACTACTGGGACGACAAGGCCATGGACACCAGCACACCACGGACTCTTTTAGTTACTACTGGGACGACAGGGCCATGGACACCAGCACACCACGGACTCTTTTAGTTACTACTGGGACGATAGGGCCATGGACACCAGCACACCACGGACTCTTTTAGTTACTACTGGGACGATAGGGCCATGGACACCAGCACACCACGGACTCTTTTAGTTACTACTGGGGCGATAGGGCCATGGACACCAGCACACCACGGACTCTTTTAGTTACTACTGGGACGATAGGACCATGGACACCAGCACACCACGGACTCTTTTACTTACTACTGGGACGATAGGGCCATGGACACCAGCACACCACGGACTCTTTTACTTACTACTGGGACGATAGGGCCATGGACACCAGCACACCACGGACTCTTTTAGTTACTACTGGGACGACAGGGCCATGGACACCAGCACACAACAGACTCATGTAGTTACTACTGTGACGACAGGGCCATGGACACCAGCACACAACAGACTCATGTAGTTACTACTGGGGCAATAGGGCCATGGACACCAGCACACAACAGACTCTTTTAGTTACTACTGGGACGATAGGACCATGGACACCAGCACACCATGGACTCTTTTAGTTACTACTGGGACGACAGGGCCATGGACACCAGCACACAACAGACTCATGTAGTTACTACTGGGACGACAGGGCCATGGACACCAGCACACCACAGACTCTTTTAGTTACTACTGGGACGACAGGGCCATGGACGCAGCACACCACGGACTCTTTTAGTTACTACTGGGACGACAGGGCCATGGACACCAGCACACCACGGACTCTTTTAGTTACTACTGGGACGACAGGGCCATGGACACCAGCACACAACAGACTCATGTAGTTACTACTGGGACGACAGGGCCATGGACACCAGCACACCACAGACTCTTTTAGTTACTACTGGAACGACAGGGCCATGGACACCAACACACAACAGACTCATGTAGTTACTACTGGGACGACAGGGCCATGGACACCAACCACACAACAGACTCATGTAGTTACTACTGGGGCGACAGGGCCATGGACACCAACACACCACGGACTCTTTTAGTTACTACTGGGATGACAGGGCCATGGACACCAGCACACCACGGACTCTTTTAGTTACTACTGGGACGACAGGGCCATGGACACCAGCACCAACAGACTCATGTAGTTACTACTGGGACGACAGGGCCATGGGCACCACAGACTCTTTTAGTTACTACTATGAGACTCGTAGTTACTACTGGGGCCATGGACACAGCACAACAGCATGTGGTTACTACTGGGGCAGACAGGGCCATGGACACCAGCACACCACAGACTCTTTTAGTTACTACTGGGGCGACAGGGCCATGGACACCCAGCACACAACAGACTCATGTAGTTACTACTGGGACTGCTGGGACAGGACACTAGTCTGGTCAAACTCATCTAGTTACCACTGGGACAATAGGGACATGGTCACCAGTCTGGACAAACTCATCTAGTTACCACTGGGGCGATAGGGACATGGACACCAGTCTGGACACACTCATCTAGTTACCACTGGGACAGGGACAGGGACAGTCTGGACACACTCATCTAGTTACCACTGGGACAATAGGGACATGGTCACCAGTCTGGACAAACTCATCTATTTACCACTGGGACAATAGGGACATGGTCACCAGTCTGGACAAACTCATCTAGTTACCACTGGACTGATAGGGACATGGACACCAGTCTGGACACACTCATCTAGTTACCACTGAGACTATGTCGGGTATGTCTGGAAGTCATCAGTTAAAGACTATCCCTTACTCTACATGTGGTGAGATGGGAGTGCGAGAGGCCAGGCAGCGTTTAGGAGTCGTGTTCCCTTATCCCCCATCTCTCAGAACAGACACCTGACACCACAGGCCCCAACTCCCATCCCCAGGCTAAATGTACCTCTCTGCTGCTGATCAGGAGGGATGGTGAGCCTTGCTGTGACTCACATTCATTCCCCCTCCTTAGCTGGTGTGTATGTGCTCCCATTTCAGAGCTCATCCCAGTTCCACAGTACAGTAGGTGGTATTGCTGATGTTGTTATGGTGATCTCCTTGGTTACAACTCGTGACAGACCTCCAGCTAGGATACACCAGAACACCGACAGACCAGAATACACCAGAACAATAAGGCAGACCAGAATACACCAGGACAATGAGACAGACCAGGATACACCAGAACAATG
>NW_025753245.1:0-11051 GCF_021184085.1 Oncorhynchus gorbuscha
GTATCAGAGCCCATGTCTCTAGATAACGTATCGTTCCTGTATGGTATCAGAGCCCATGTCTCTAGATAACGTATCGTTCCTGTATGGTATCAGAGCCCATGTCTCTAGATAAGGTATCGTTCCTGTATGGTATCAGAGCCCATGTCTCTAGATAAGGTATCGTTCCTGTATGGTATCAGAGCCCATGTCTCTAGATAAGGTATCGTTCCTGTATGGTATCAGAGCCCATGTCTCTAGATAACGTATCGTTCCTGTATGGTATCAGAGCCCATGTCTCTAGATAAGGTATCGTTCCTGTATGGTATCAGAGCCCATGTCTCTAGATAACGTATCGTTCCTGTATGGTATCAGAGCCCATGTCTCTAGATAAGGTATCGTTCCTGTATGGTATCAGAGCCCATGTCTCTAGATAACGTATCGTTCCTGTATGGTATCAGAGCCCATGTCTCTAGATAACGTATCGTTCCTGTATGGTATCAGAGCCCATGTCTCTAGATAAGGTATCGTTCCTGTATGGTATCAGAGCCCATGTCTCTAGATAACGTATCGTTCCTGTATGGTATCAGAGCCCATGTCTCTAGATAAGGTATCGTTCCTGTATGGTATCAGAGCCCATGTCTCTAGATAAGGTATCGTTCCTGTATGGTATCAGAGCCCATGTCTCTAGATAAGGTATCGTTCCTGTATGGTATCAGAGCCCATGTCTCTAGATAAGGTATCGTTCCTGTATGGTATCAGAGCCCATGTCTCTAGATAACGTATCGTTCCTGTATGGTATCAGAGCCCATGTCTCTAGATAAGGTATCGTTCCTGTATGGTATCAGAGCCCATGTCTCTAGATAAGGTATCGTTCCTGTATGGTATCAGAGCCCATGTCTCTAGATAAGGTATCGTTCCTGTATGGTATCAGAGCCCATGTCTCTAGATAAGGTATCGTTCCTGTATGGTATCAGAGCCCATGTCTCTAGATAACGTATCGTTCCTGTATGGTATCAGAGCCCATGTCTCTAGATAACGTATCGTTCCTGTATGGTATCAGAGCCCATGTCTCTAGATAAGGTATCGTTCCTGTATGGTATCAGAGCCCATGTCTCTAGATAACGTATCGTTCCTGTATGGTATCAGAGCCCATGTCTCTAGATAAGGTATCGTTCCTGTATGGTATCAGAGCCCATGTCTCTAGATAAGGTATCGTTCCTGTATGGTATCAGAGCCCATGTCTCTAGATAACGTATCGTTCCTGTATGGTATCAGAGCCCATGTCTCTAGATAAGGTATCGTTCCTGTATGGTATCAGAGCCCATGTCTCTAGATAACGTATCGTTCCTGTATGGTATCAGAGCCCATGTCTCTAGATAACGTATCGTTCCTGTATGGTATCAGAGCCCATGTCTCTAGATAAGGTATCGTTCCTGTATGGTATCAGAGCCCATGTCTCTAGATACAGGTATCGTTCCTGTATGGTATCAGAGCCCATGTCTCTAGATAACGTATCGTTCCTGTATGGTATCAGAGCCCATGTCTCTAGATAAGGTATCGTTCCTGTATGGTATCAGAGCCCATGTCTCTAGATAAGGTATCGTTCCTGTATGGTATCAGAGCCCATGTCTCTAGATAGGGTATCGTTCCTGTATGGTATCAGAGCCCATGTCTCTAGATAACGTATCGTTCCTGTATGGTATCAGAGCCCATGTCTCTAGATAAGGTATCGTTCCTGTATGGTATCAGAGCCCATGTCTCTAGATAAGGTATCGTTCCTGTATGGTATCAGAGCCCATGTCTCTAGATAACGTATCGTTCCTGTATGGTATCAGAGCCCATGTCTCTAGATAAGGTATCGTTCCTGTATGGTATCAGAGCCCATGTCTCTAGATAAGGTATCGTTCCTGTATGGTATCAGAGCCCATGTCTCTAGATAAGGTATCGTTCCTGTATGGTATCAGAGCCCATGTCTCTAGATAAGGTATCGTTCCTGTATGGTATCAGAGCCCATGTCTCTAGATAACGTATCGTTCCTGTATGGTATCAGAGCCCATGTCTCTAGATAAGGTATCGTTCCTGTATGGCGTCCAGTGATATCCCAGGGTGGGTTTCCTATATGGTAACAGCTAACACTACAGTGTGGGGGTACAGTACATCTCCCCATGACAATGCTACCCAGCTGTATGTGAGTCTGGATGGAGCAACATCTCCCCCCAAGCCCAAAACACAGCAACCCACTCTGTGTGTCCACCAGGTATGTCCACTAATGCCTTCCCCCTAACCCCATGTACATACATGTGTGTTGTGGTGGAGTGGATGGCAGGTGCACCTATAAATGGGGTCCCCTGCGGTTTCCTGTGTGATGGCAGCCAAGGTAGAGAGTGTGTTTAATGTAGTGTATCAACATGTGTCTCTCTGTCCCTTCGGCCCATTGGTTCAAGTGCCAGTGGTGTGGCCCCACTCTTAGAACACCTGCTATAGGAACACACTTGTGTGTGTGCATGCATGACCCCCCCCAAACAGCAGGCATGCACCATTTCCCATCTACATTAGGCCTGAGAAAGACCCAACACGTACAAGGAATGTGATGATCTAAACGGCAGGAACAGCTCCTTTAATCTACAGCAGCTTCCCTTTAAACCCTGATACAGAAGGATGCATTGTTCTATAGCTGTCCACCTCTGGGACATGTATCATCTCCTTCAGTCTCTTTCCTCCATAAAGCCACCTGCCATCTTGAGTGAGCAGGGGAGCACTGAGGACTGGAGAGGCCATTAAAGTAGTGGCCCGCTGTCACACTGAGACCAACCAGCCAGGACACAGTGGGGATCGGTTGGACTTCTCTCGCACTCGCGCACACACACACACACACACACACACACACACACACACACACACACACACACACACACACACACACACACACACACACACACACACACACACACACACACACACACACACACACACACACACACACGAGGGCCTGGGTCTTGTATGTGCGTATCTCGCAGTAGAGGAAGGAGCAGGCAGGACTCTTGATTGGCGTAATTTAAAAAGCCAAAACCCCAAACAAAAGGAGCGTTTTATGGAGCTCCCGCTAACTGGAGAGAGGCTCATTAGTCAGCAGTGTAATTAGCAAGATGCCGCAGTCCTCGTTAAGGAGAAGTCATAATCGTAAACAAACGCCAGTGAACTCCGAGCCAGGAGCTGTAATGAACTGTCAGTGTTCTCTCACTCTGAATGGAGAGTTAACAAAGACAGAGGGACAGACACACACCTTCCTAATACACACCTACATACACACACCTTCCTTCCTAATACACACCTACATACACACACCTTCCTTCCTAATACACACACACCTACATACACACACCTTCCTAATACACACCTACATACACACACTTCTTAATACACACCCTACATACACACACCTTCCTAATACACACCTACATACACACACCTTCCTAATACACACCTACATACACACACCTTCCTAATTAATACACACCTTCCTACACATACATACACACCTTCCTAATACACACTTACATACACACCTTCCACACTGTCTTAATACACACCTACATACACACACCTACATACACACCTAATACACACCTACATACACACACCTTCCTACACACCTACATACACACACCTTCCTAATACACACCTACATACACACACCTTCCTAATACACACCTACTGTCATACACACACCTTCCTTCCTACATACACACTGTCTACATACACACACCTTCCTAATACACACCTACATACACACACTGTCTTAATACACACCTACATACACACACTGTCTTAATACACACCTACATACACACACTTCCTTAATACACACCTTCCTATTGTTACCTACACACACACACTGTCTTAATACACACCTACACACACCTTCCTAATACACACCTACATACACACACCTTCCTAATACACACCTACATACACACACCTTCCTAATACACACCTACATACACACACTGTCTTACCACACCCACATCTTTAATACACACCTACATACACACCTTCTTAATACACACCTACATACACACACTTCCTTAATACACACACCTTCCTACATACACACACTGTCTTAATACACACCATACACACACCTTCCATACACACACTGTCTTAATACACACCTACATACACACACCTTCCTTAATACACACCTACATACACACACTTCCTTAATACACACCTACATACACACACCTTCCTAATACACACCTACATACACACACCTTCCTAATACACACTGTCTACATACACACACTGTCTTACATACACACCTTCCTAATACATACATACACACCTTCCTAATACACACCTAACCTTACACACCTACATACACACACCTTCCTAATACACACCTACATACACACACTGTACACACTGTCTACATACACACCTACATACACACACTGTCTTAATACACACCTACTACACACCTTCCTAATACACACCTAATACACACCTTCCTAATACACACACTGTCTTAATACACACCTACATACACACACTTCCTAATACACACCTACATACACACACCTGTCTTAATACACACACTGTCTTAATACACATACACACACCTTCCTAATACACACCTCCACACACACATACACACACCTTCCTAATACACACCTACATACACACACTGTCTTAATACACACCTACATACACACACCTTCCTAATACACACCTACATACACACACTGTCTTAATACACACCTACATACACACACACCTTCCTAATACACACCTACATACACACACTGTCTTAATACACACCTACATACACACACCTTCCTAATACACACCTACATACACACACTGTCTTAATACACACCTACATACACACACTGTCTTAATACACACCTACATACACACACCTTCCTAATACACACCTACATACACACACTGTCTTAATACACACCTACATACACACACCTTCCTAATACATAAATACACACACTTAATACACCTACATACACACACCTTCCTAATACACACCTACATACACACACTGTCTTACATACACACACTGTCTTAATACATACACACACCTTCCTAATACACACCTACATACACACACTGTCCTAATACACACCTATACATACACACACCTTCCTAATACACCTACATACACACCTACATACATACACACACTTCCTAATACACACTATACACCTACATACACACACCTTCCTAATACACACCTACATACACACACGTCTTAATACACACCTACATACACACACCTTCCTAATACACACCTACATACACACACCTTCCTACATACACACACCTTCCCAGTAATACACACCCCACATACACACACTGTCTTAATACACACCTACATACACACACCTTCCTACTTACATACACTATATACACACACTGTCTTAATACATACACCTACATACACACACTGTCTAATACACACCTACATACACACACCTTCCCAATACACACCTACATACACACATCATCTTAATACACACCTACATACACACACCTTCCTACTACACACCTACATACACACACTGTCTTTAATACACACCTACATACACACACTGTCTTAATACACACCTACATACACACACCTCCTAATACACACTCACATACACTGTCTTAATACACACTCTACATACATGACACCTTCCTAATACACACCTACATACACACACACCTTCCTAATACACACCTACATACACACACCTTCCTAATACAACACCCCCACATACACACACTGTCTTAATACACACCTACATACACACACCTTCCTAATACACACCTACATACACACACTGTCTTAATACACACCTACATACACACACCTTCCCAATACACACCTACATACACACACTGTCTTAATACACACCTACATACACACACCTTCCTAATACACACCTACATACACACACTGTCTTAATACACACCTACATACACACACTGTCTTAATACACACCTACATACACACACTGTCTTAATACACACCTACATACACACACTGTCTTAATACACACCTACATACACACACTGTCTTAATACACACCTACATACACACACTGTCTTAATACACACCTACATACACACACTGTCTTAATACACACCTACATACACACACTGTCTTAATACACACCTACATACACACACTGTCTTAATACACACCTACATACACACACTGTCTTAATACACACCTACATACACACACTGTCTTAATACACCTACATACACACACTGTCTTCGGACGCCTTAATACACACCTACATACACACTGATCTTAATACACACCTACATAAATACACTGTCTTAATACACACCTACATACACACCTTCCTGTCTTAATACACACTCTACATACACATGTCTACATACACCACCTTCCTACACACCTACATACACACTGATCTTAATACACACCTACACATTCTGGGAGTGGATACACACACAGAGAGAGAGACACACACAGAGAGAGACACACACAGAGAGAAAGACACACACACATACACAGAGAGAGAGAGACACAGACACACAAGGCAGGTTTCCATTGACCCAGGTTCTTCCGTCAAATGCAATGTCACAAAATAAAAATCATTGTGACAGGTGCAATGGGTGGCAGACGACAACATTGTCATCTGTTCGACATGGGGATTTTGGGGGTCAAACTTTATTGCAACAAATGATGATGGAAACAGTGTTGTTGGAATAAATGATGATGACATGAGAATGATTACAATATGGCAAATATTAGTCAATTATTGCATTCCATCCATGCTGTCTTTCACAAGCTGCCTGAGAGGTGGAGAGCACACTGGCTGTTGAAAAGTAAATGTATTAATGAGTAACACTTGTTTTATTAGACATCATAGTTTTTGTTGCTGTTGGTGCGACATCATTACATCCCGCTGAAATCACGAGATCGCGCTGACTCTCATATATCCGCTGACTCGTTACATCCGGCGACTCAGCATCCGGCTGACCTCATATCCGGCTGACTTGTATTTTTATGTAAACAGCCTAAATGTTTTTAAAAATCACTGGACATTCTCTCTCACACACACACACACACACACACACACACGATAACATAAAACACTATACACACACATACGCATTTTTTTTTACTGTAGATATGTGGTAGTGGTGGAGTAGGGTCCTGAGGGGCACACAGTGTAGCCAGAAATCTGTGAATGTATTGTAATGTTTTTAAAATTAGAGTAAACTGCTGGATCCCAGGAAGAGAAGCTGCTTAATGGGGATCCATAATAATACACACAGAAACATTTATGGTGACAGATTCCACATAATGTCTTTACCCTTTAACTCACTCAGAGGGCCACATGTATTCTGGACGGCCCTCTTTGCCATCTCTGTATTCTAGACGGCCCTTTGCCATCTCTTGCTTCTAGATGACACTTCTCGCCATCTCTGTATTCTAGACGACACTTCGCCATCTCTGTATTCTAGACCACACTTCGCCATCTCTGTATTCTAGACGACACTTCTCGCCATCTCTGTATTCTAGACGACACTTTGCCATCTCTGTATTCCCAGACGACACTTCGCCATCTCTGTATTCTGTGACCACACCTCGCCATCTCTGTATTCTAGACGACACTCGCCATCTCTGTATTCTAGACGCACACTTCGCCATCTCTGTATTCTAGATGACACTTCATCTCTGGACTAATTGAGATGACAGGTACATCTCTGGACTAATTGCAGTAAAACAGGTACACGCACACATATACGCAGTCACACACACACACACACACACACACACACACACACACACACACACACACACACACACACACACACACACACACACACACACACACACACACACACACACATACATTAACACAGCTACTATAGCTATAGCCTAAACATGGTAGACACTGAAGAAGAAGAATCCGGGTTGCAGTAGGTATTTATGGTAACGGTCAATGTGTCGGCATACGAAGGAGAAGACTCATTCTTTATACACTACTGTAGAGTATTCACAGAGACTAGCTTTGAGATGCAGCAATATCCACTGTTATATATCTGATCTGGGGAACACATTGCTGTAGAAGTGATCGATCTCATGATTGGATCTCATCTTTTAATAGGGGAGGTGTTAGGTATATGAGCAGTGTAAGTGGTATCCATGGAGATGATAGGCCAACTTCTGTGCTGGAGGAAATGGCACCGGGGTGTGTGTGTGTGTGTCTATATTCTATATGAACCACCAATTAACTGCTTCTACGGGGTCAGGGAGAATCAAATGCTGTTTCAGAGACAATTATGATTCTGTGAGATAGGTGGGTGGGTGGCTGCCAAGTATCACTGTGTGTGTGTGTGTGTATATGTGTGTGTGTGTGTGTGTGTGTGTGTGTGTGTGTGTGTGTGTGTGTGTGTGTGTGTGTGTGTGTGTGGTGTGTGTGTGTGTGTGTGTGTGTGTGTGTGTGTGTGTGTGTGTGTGTGTGTGTGTGTGTGTGTGTGTGTGATGTGATGTGTGTGAAGAGAAAATTTGTGAGGCGGAGAGAGAGACGAGAGAGAGAACGGAGGAATGAGAGAGGGAGACGAGAATGAGAGAGAAGCGAGAACGAGAGAGAGAGAACGAGAGAGAGACGAGAGAGAACGAGACGAGAGAGAGAGAGAGAGAATGAGAGAGAGAACGAGAGAGAGAACGAGAGAGAGAGAACGAGAGAGAGAACGAGAGAGAGAGAGAGAACGAGAGAGAGAGAGAATGAGAGAGAGAACGAGAGAGAGAGAGAACGAGAGAGAGAGAGAACGAGAGAGAGAGAGAACGAGAGAGAGAGAGAATGAGAGAGAGAGGGAGCGAGGTGGCTGTGGAAACCTCAAAGTCCAAAGGAAAACTATTACTCTGGCCGTATACTAACTGATGAATTCACCAACTGTAAGTTCTTCTGTGGAGTAAGAACGTCACAATGGGACTCAGTGTGGAAATGTACACCATAACATAAATGAAGAATGTTGATCTTGTGAATAGGTTGTGAACGGGTTGTGAACAGGTTGTGAACAGGTTGTGAACAGGAAACAAAGTATGAGCAGAAGTAAGTAAGCATACGTGTCTGTATAAATATGTCCACACAGACAGTTGTATGATTTCCATGTTTACCATATCATATTATGTACCCACTTGTGAATATGCGTGTCCAGTGAGTGTGTGTGTCCGTCCTGCGAGTGTGTGTGTCCGTCCTGCGAGTGTGTGTCCGTCCTGCGAGTGTGTGTCCGTCCTGCGAGTGTGTGTGTCCAACGTGAGTGTGGGTGTGTCTGTCCTGCGAGTGTGTGTGTGTCTGTCCTGCGAAAGTGTGTGTGTGTCCGTCCTGCGAGTGTGTGTCCGTCCCGCGAGTGTGTGTGTCATTCCATGAGAGTGTGTGTGTCCGTCCTGGCGAGTGTGTGTGTGTCCGTCCTGCGAGTGTGTGTGTGTCCGTCCTGCGAGTGTGTGTGTGTCCGTCCCCGAGTGTGTTTGTGTCCCGTCCTGCTAGCAGTGTGTGTCCGTCCTTGCAGTGTGTGTGTCCGTCCTGCGAGTGTGTGTGTGTGTCCGTCCAAGCAGTGTGTGTGTGTGTGTCCCGTCCTGCGAGTGTGTGTGTGTGTCCTGCGAGTGTGTCCTGCGAAAGTGTGTGTTCCCCGCTCCTCACCTGCAGCAGGGGCCTCTGCACCGCCAGGACCTTCATAGATCGGCACTAGCCAGGACTTTCAGTGGGTCTGCTGTCTTGCTGACGGTCCGATGTCCTTGTTGATCTCTGTTCTGACCTGGTGCAGGAACAGGCCGTTGATGTAGTAGGCTCAGGAAGGTCCGGAGCTGGTACTGCTTGGCCTGCTCCCGGTGAACCTGTTCTGCTCTGTCTCATTGAGAACTCTTGGGGGACAATGTTGAGGGAACGTTAGAGAGAGTGCAGAGGAACGCTAAGTGCAACATTAGCTGGGAAACCTATGGAGGAAACAGAGAGACTGGACAGGAATGTTAGTGCAACGTTAGAGAACCTTGAGCCATCGTTAGAGAGTCTGTACAGGAAGGCTACAGCAATGTTAGCCTGGATAAACCTATGGGGTGAAACAGAGAGACTGGACAGGAAGGCTACAGTAATGTTAGCCTGGACAGGGAGATACCTCGTCAGTTGTACGACTGAATGCCTTCAACTGAAATGTGTCTTCCGCATTTAACCCCTCTAGGAACGTAAGAAGTAGTTCCACTAGCTGCTGAGATACTGTAAGACCCATGATAAGGAGGTGATAATGTATTCCCATTAAATAAACAGAGGAATTGCGTTACTGAAATGAGTGGTAGTATTGGGAACTCATTTGGAGAGAATAATTGGCATGCAGACTGTATTCATACTTTTAGAAAAGTTAAGAGTTAAAGGGCGATAACGTGCCAGGACCAGTCCAGGACAACTTGGACAAACTGCTCAGGATAAGTCCTTGAAAACACTGGCGTCCTCCGATCTACATGGGTGAGTGTTTAACTAGCTGTCGAGTTGGTCAGATAGGGTCACACAGCAATGTAAGGGCTGGGGAGCACCATACACACCTCATCTGTCAAGGAATCACTGATAATCACTAGGCCTGTCCACACACACACACACACACACACACACACACACACACACACACACACACACACACACACACACACACACACACACACACACACACACACACACACACACACACACACACACACACACACACACACACACACACCTCCACGCAAGAGCGAGTGTGTCCTCAACAACAACACACACAACTACACAAATAAATCAAATCCTTCACGTCAGGGTGAAGGGGGACAGATCTATTCAGAGTTGGAACTATGGAGCAAGGGGAGGGGAGGAGGAGGGGAGGGAGGGGAGGGAGGAGAAGAGAAGGAGGAGAGACGAACAAACGAACGAAAGGCTCTAGGTGTCTATAGTGGGGGACAGCAGGGCTAGAGAGGGCTCTGTAGAAGGCTCTAGGTGTCTTTAGTGGGGGACAGCAGGGCTAAGAGAGGGCTCTGTAGAAGGCTCTGAGGTGTCTATAGTGGG
>NW_025753246.1:0-11049 GCF_021184085.1 Oncorhynchus gorbuscha
TTTGTTTGTAAAGTAACTTTACTGGATTAAAACTCTGTTTTCGCCAAGTCGCTTTGGGTCCTCATTCACCTGCATAACAGAAGGATCCGACCAAGGAATGGACCCAGCGACTACAGATGCTCGTAACACTGCCGTCGAGATCAGGAGCCATGCTCGGCAGACACGAGCAGGAATTGTCTGCTGCTCGCCATGCCGTGGAGAACCTGGCCGCTCAGGTTTCCGACCTCTCTGGACAGTTCCAGAGTCTTCGTCTCGTGCCACCTGTTACTTCCTGGCCTGCCGAGCCTCCGAACCTAGGGTTAATAACCCACCTTGCTACTCCGGGCAGCCCACGGAGTGGCTCCTTTCTCACCCAGTGTGATATTGTGTTCTCTCTCCAACCCAACACATACTCTAGCGAGAAGCTCGGGTTGCTTACGTCATTTCACTCCTTACTGGCCGGGCTCGAGAGTGGGGCACAGCTATCTGGGAGGCAAGGGCTGATTGTTCTAACAATTACAGAACTTTAAAGAGGAGATGATTCGGGTTTTTGACCGTTCAGTTTTTTGGTAGGGAGGCTTCTAGGGCCCTGGCTTCCCTATGCCAAGGTGATCGATCCATAACGGATTACTCTATAGAGTTTCGCACTCTTGCTGCCTCTAGTGACTGGAACGAGCCGGCGCTGCTCGCTCGTTTTCTGGAGGGACTCCACGCAGTGGTCAAAGATGAGATTCTCTCTCGGGAGGTTCCTTCCAGTGTGGACTCTTTGATTGCTCTCGCCATCCGCATAGAACGACGGGTAGATCTTCGTCACCAAGCTCGTGGAAGAGAGCTCGCGTCAACGGTGTTTCCCTGCTCCGCATCGCAACCATCTCCCTCCTCTGGCTCAGAGACTGAGCCCATGCAGCTGGGAGGTATTCGCATCTCGACCAAGGAGAGGGAACGGAGGATCACCAACCGCCTGTGCCTCTATTGCGGATTTGATGGACATTTTGTCAATTCATGTCCAGTAAAAGGCCAGAGCTCATCAGTAGCGGAGGGCTACTGGTGGCGCTACTACTCAGGTCTCTTCATCTAGATCCTGTACTACTATGTCGGTCCATCTACGCTGGACCGGTTGGTGCTACATGCAGTGCCTTGATTGACTCTGGGGCTGAGGGTTGTTTCATGGACGAAGCATGGGCTCGGAAACATGACATTCCTTTCAGACAGTTAGACAAGCCTACGCCCATGTTTGCCTTAGATGGTAGTCATCTTCCCAGTATCAGATTTGAGACACTACCTTTAACTCTCACAGTATCTGGTAACCACAGTGAGACTATTTCTTTTTTGATTTTTCGTTCACCTTTTACACCTGTTGTTTTGGGTCATCCCTGGCTAGTATGTCATAATCCTTCTATTAATTGGTCTAGTAATTCTATCCTATCCTGGAACGTTTCTTGTCATGTGAAGTGTTTAATGTCTGCCATCCCTCCCATTTCTTCTGTCCCCACTTCTCAGGAGGAACCTGGCGATTTGACAGGAGTGCCGGAGGAATATCATGATCTGCGCACGGTCTTCAGTCGGTCCCGAGCCAACTCCCTTCCTCCTCACCGGTCGTATGATTGTAGTATTGATCTCCTTCCGGGGACCACTCCTCCTCGGGGTAGACTATACTCTCTGTCGGCTCCCGAACGTAAGGCTCTCGAGGATTATTTATCTGTGTCTCTTGGCGCCGGTACCATAGTGCCTTCTTCCTCTCCGGCCGGGGCGGGGTTCTTTTTTGTTAAGAAGAAGGACGGTACTCTGCGCCCCTGCGTGGATTATCGAGGGCTGAATGACATAACGGTTAAGAATCGTTATCCGCTTCCCCTTATGTCATCAGCCTTCGAGATTCTGCAGGGAGCCAGGTGCTTTACTAAGTTGGACCTTCGTAACGCTTACCATCTCGTGCGCATCAGAGAGGGGACGAGTGGAAAACGGCGTTTAACACTCCGTTAGGGCATTTTGAGTACCGGGTTCTGCCGTTTGGTCTCGCCAATGCGCCAGCTGTTTTCAGGCATTAGTTAATGATGTTCTGAGAGACATGCTGAACATCTTTGTTTTTGTCTATCTTGACGATATCCTGATTTTTTCACCGTCACTCGAGATTCATGTTCAGCACGTTCGACGTGTTCTACAGCGCCTTTTAGAGAATTGTCTCTACGTAAAGGCTGAGAAGTGCTCTTTTCATGTCTCCTCCGTTACTTTTCTCGGTTCCGTTATTTCCGCTGAAGGCATTCAGATGGATTCCGCTAAGGTCCAAGCTGTCAGTGATTGGCCCGTTCCAAGGTCACGTGTCGAGTTGCAGCGCTTTTTAGGTTTCGCTAATTTCTATCGGCGTTTCATTCGTAATTTCGGTCAAGTTGCTGCCCCTCTCACAGCTCTTACTTCTGTCAAGACGTGTTTTAAGTGGTCCGGTTCCGCCCAGGGAGCTTTTGATCTTCTAAAAAGAACGTTTTACGTCCGCTCCTATCCTCGTTACTCCTGACGTCACTAGACAATTCATTGTCGAGGTTGACGCTTCAGAGGCAGGCGTGGGAGCCATTCTATCCCAGCGCTTCCAGTCTGACGATAAGGTTCATCCTTGCGCTTATTTTTCTCATCGCCTGTCGCCATCTGAGCGCAACTATGATGTGGGTAACCGTGAACTGCTCGCCATCCGCTTAGCCCTAGGCGAATGGCGACAGTGGTTGGAGGGCGACCGTTCCTTTGTCGTTTGGACAGACCATAAGAACCTTGAGTACATCCGTTCTGCCAAACGACTTAATGCCCGTCAAGCTCGTTGGGCGTTGTTTTTCGCTCGTTTCGAGTTTGTGATTTCTTACCGTCCGGGTAGCAAAAACACCAAGCCTGATGCCTTATCCCGTCTGTTTAGTTCTTCTGTGGCTTCTACTGATCCCGAGGGGATTCTTCCTTATGGGCGTGTTGTCGGGTTGACAGTCTGGGGAATTGAAAGACAGGTTAAGCAAGCACTCACGCACACTGCGTCGCCGCGCGCTTGTCCTAGTAACCTCCTTTTCGTTCCTGTTTCCACTCGTCTGGCTGTTCTTCAGTGGGCTCACTCTGCCAAGTTAGCTGGTCATCCCGGTGTTCGAGGCACTCTTGCGTCTATTCGCCAGCGCTTTTGGTGGCCGACTCAGGAGCGTGACACGCGCCGTTTCGTGGCTGCTTGTTCGGACTGCGCGCAGACTAAGTCGGGTAACTCTCCTCCTGCCGGTCGTCTCAGACCGCTCCCCATTCCTTCTCGACCATGGTCTCACATCGCCCTAGACTTCATTACCGGTCTGCCTTTGTCTGCGGGAAGACTGTGATTCTTACGGTTGTCGATAGGTTCTCTAAGGCGGCACATTTCATTCCCCTCGCTAAACTTCCTTCCGCTAAGGAGACGGCACAAATCATTATCGAGAATGTGTTCAGAATTCATGGCCTCCCGTTAGACGCCGTTTCAGACAGAGGCCCGCAATTCACGTCACAGTTTTGGAGGGAGTTCTGTCGTTTGATTGGTGCGTCCGTCAGTCTCTCTTCCGGGTTTCATCCCCAGTCTAACGGTCAAGCAGAGAGGGCCAATCAGACGATTGGTCGCATACTACGCAGCCTTTCTTTCAGAAACCCTGCGTCTTGGGCAGAACAGCTCCCCTGGGCAGAATACGCTCACAACTCGCTTCCTTCGTCTGCTACCGGGTTATCTCCGTTTCAGAGTAGTCTGGGTTACCAGCCTCCTCTGTTCTCATCCCAGCTTGCCGAGTCCAGCGTTCCCTCCGCTCAGCGTTTGTCCAACGTTGTGAGCGCACCTGGAAGGAGGGTGAGGTCTGCACTTTGCCGTTACAGGGCACAGACTGTGAGAGCCGCCAATAAACGCAGGATTAAGAGTCAAGGTATTGTTGCGGCCAGAGAGTGTGGCTTTCCACTCGCAACCTTCCTCTTACGACAGCTTCTCGTAAGTTGACTCCGCGGTTCATTGGTCCGTTCCGTGTCTCCCAGGTCGTCAATCCTGTCGCTGTGCGACTATGCTTCTTCCGCGACATCTTCGTCGCGTCCATCCTGTCTTCCATGTCTCCTGTGTCAAGCCCTTTCTTCGCACCCCCGTTCGTCTTCCCTCCCCCTCCCGTCCTTGTCGAGAGCGCACCTATTTACAAGGTACGTAAGATCATGGACATGCGTTCTCGGGGACGGGGTCACCAATACTTAGTGGATTGGGAGGGTTACGGTCCTGAGGAGAGGAGTTGGGTTCCGTCTCGGGACGTGCTGGACCGTTCACTTATTGATGATTTCCTCCGTTGCCGCCAGGATTCCTCCTCGAGTGCGCCAGGAGGCGCTCGGTGAGTGGGGGGTACTGTCATGTTTTGTCTTAGATTGTCTTGTCATTATGCTTTCCCTTCTGTTCGTTTCCCCCTGCTGGTCTTATTAGGTTCGTTCCCTTTTTCTATCCCTCTCTCTCCCCCTCCCTCTCTCTCCTCTCTCTATCGTTCCGTTCCTGCTCCCAGCTGTTCCTATTCCCCTAATCATCATTTAGTCTTCCCACACCTGTTCCTTATCTTTTCCCTGATTAGAGTCCCTATTTCTTCCCTTGTTTTCCGTTCCTGTCCTGTAGGATCCTTGTCTATTATTCACCGTGCTGTGTCTATGTATTGCCCTGTCGTGTCGTGTTTCCCTCAGATGCTGCGTGGTGAGCAGGTGTCTGAGTCTGCTACGTTCAAGTGCCTTCCCGAGGCAACCTGCAGTTCTTGATCAAGTCTCCAGTCTGTTCTCGTCATTACGAGTAGTATTATGCCTTTTGTTTGTAAAGTAACTTTACTGACAGACAGACAGACAGACAGACAGACAGACAGACAGACAGACAGACAGACAGACAGACAGACAGACAGACAGACAGACAGACAGACAGACAGACAGACAGCACAGACAGACAGACAGACAGACAGACACGACAGACAGACACGACAGACAGACAGACAGACAGACAGACAGACAGACAGACAGAGCAAAAGAGAGACAGAGAGAGAGAAAGAGACAGAGAGATAGAGAGAGAGAAAGAAAGAGAAGCGAAAGAGAGAGAGAGAGAGAGAAAGAAAGAGAGTGAAAAGAGAGAGAGAGAGAGACAGACAGCCAGCCAGACAGAGGTTTAACTTACCCAAGGCAGGGTCGGCACACTCCTTGTACTGCTCTGGGGTACAGTAAGGGGCATCTCCTGAGGAAGACATAACAGAGACAGAACACAATGTCCTGGATGAAGAAGAGTAGGAAGATGATGAAGAGGGACTTGTCTGACATTTTTACAACTCTTCTTTTTCCTTCCTCTGGTCTGTCTCATCTGCCTAAAATCTCCGTAAATGTGATCGAATCTCCTGATGAAATTTAATTAATTGATTTTGTTAACACGGGTGTCCTTTCGTTTTCTCTAGATTGCACAAACTCTTCTATCAGCGACAACACAGTTAGAGACACACCACAACAACCTGATGTCCAGAGATACAGTGAATTAGCGCCCGATTCCGTCATATAACTACACTTATTCATATCCCTGCCACACTGTTTACATCCAGTACATGCCACCTGGCAGGTCAGGAGAGGAATTATGAATGAGATCATGACAGAAGCTACAGAGGAGGACGAGGTCCTAGACAACAGCCTAATTCCCTAGATAGTGCATTACCTTTTTGACCAGAGGCCCCTTTTAGTCAAAAGTTCTGCACCAAAGAGGGAATAGGCTGCCATTTTGGGACAGTATGGAGGATGGTGCAGGTGACTGATGGATACTCTGAGGACAAGTGTCTCTCAGAATAACTACTGTTGAGACACTGTTACTGGGACCCAGTGAGGGAGTGTTGGACTAGTACTAGTGTTGGACTAGTAAAAGATTTCAAACTGAGCTGACAAGGTACAAATCTGTCACGTTCTGCTCCTGAACAGGCAGTTAACCCACTGTTCTAGGCCGTCTTAGAAAATAAGATTTGTTCTTAACTGACTTGCCTAGTAAATAAAGGTTAAATAAAAAAGAAAACTGTGCACTTCTAAACGAGCACAAATGACATGTGCTGGTTTATAAGAAACAATTCAGAATAAAAGCCAGCTTGCACATTAAGATAGCATTGATTTGGCCTGACAACCCTGGTTTCAGGAATGAATCATAATACACATGATATTCCACAATTTTATAGGTCTAATCAGAATTAAAGTAGAACAAGTATTGTATGGCGGACCCTTAACACTAAATTAGGCTGACAAACATTGGCAAGTGTTCTGACAAATCCAGCACAATCAATCTAGTCTGCTACTACCCCTTAACAATAGATCGCAGGAATATAGACGCTTTACTCTTTCATCTTCAGCCTAGTCACCTCTGTCTCTAAGATACACAATCCATCACACTCAACAAACCTTGCCTATGCTGCCTCGGCCATCGCTCACCATATATTTATATGTACATATTCTCATTCACCCCTTTAGATTTGTGTATAAGGTACACTGTGGAATTGTTAGATTACTTGTTAGATATTACTGCATTGTCGGAACTAGAAGCACAAGCATTTCGCTACACTCACATTAACATCTGCTAACCATGTGTATGTGACCAATAACATCTGCTAACCATGTGTATGTGACCAATAACATCTGCTAACCATGTGTATGTGACCAATAACATCTGCTAACCATGTGTATGTGACCAATAACATCTGCTAACCATGTGTATGAGACCAATAACATCTGCTAACCATGTGTATGTGACCAATAACTGTGTATGTGACCATACATCTGCTAACCATGTGTATGTGACCATTAACATCTGCTAACCATGTGTATGTGACCAATAACATCTGCTAACCATGTGTATGTGACCATTAACATCTGCTAACCATGTGTATGTGACCATTAACATCTGCTAACCATGTGTATGTGACCAATAACATCTGCTAACCATGTGTATGCGACCAATAACATCTGCTAACCATGTGTATGTGACCAATAACATCTGCTAACCATATGTATGTGACCAATAACATCTGCTAACCATGTGTATGTGACCAATAACATCTGCTAACCATGTGTATGCGACCAATAACATCTGCTAACCATGTGTATGTGACCAATAACATCTGCTAACCATGTGTATGTGACCAATAACATCTGCTAACCATGTGTATGTGACCAATAACATGTGATATGATTTGAGATAAAAACTCCACTGCAGCATGTGCCAACTAACCCTACTGAACAAAATCTGTTTTAATAGTTTTGTTGGATCCCTATAGAGTCAGTGACATGTGACCCCTCCTGTCTCAGCCTCCAGTATTTATGCTGCAGTAGTTTATGTGTCCGGGGGCTAGGGTCAGTTTGTTATATCTGGAGTACTTCTCCTGTCCTATTCGGTGTCCTGTGTGAATTTAAGTGTGCTCTCTCTAATTCTCTCTTTCTTTCTTTCTCTCTCTCGGAGGACCTGAGCCCTAGGACCATGCCTCAGGACTACCTGACATGATGACTCCTTGCTGTCCCCAGTCCACCTGGCCGTGCTGCTGCTCCAGTTTCAACTGTTCTGCCTTATTATTATTGGACCATGCTGGTCATTTATGAACATTTGAACATCTTGGCCATGTTCTGTTATAATCTCCACCCGGCACAGCCAGAAGAGGACTGGCCACCCCTCATAGCCTGGTTCCTCTCCACCCGGCACAGCCAGAAGAGGACTGGCCACCCCACATAGCCTGGTTCCTCTCTAGGTTTCTTCCTAGGTTTTGGCTTTTCTAGGGAGTTTTTCCTAGCCACCATGCTTCTACACCTGCATTGCTTGCTGTTTGGGGTTTTAGGCTGGGTTTCTGTACAACACTTTGAGATAAGCTGATAAGCTGATGTACGAAGGGCTATATAAATAAATTTGATTTGATTTGATTTGACATAGAGGATGACTGAGTCATGGATCCCTATAGAGTCAGTGACAACAGAGACGATGACATATGCCGCGTTCACGTGCTAGTCGGAACTAGGAAACTCTGAAGTTTTAGACTTGCTAGTAGGTTGTAGTTAAACACATGCCGCATTCAAACCAGTTAGCATGTCGGAAATGTCAATTTCCTGGTTCCCACTAGCACGTGAACGCGGAGTCATGATTCCCCATAGTGTCAGTAACAGAGAATATGGTGTTTATAGTGAGTGACAGAGAGGATGACTCAGTACATGGTCGGTGGAATTTTCCAACATTCTATATTTTTCTAGGGACAGCTCATAGACTTAGTTAGATGACTGTTCTTTGGATCTGTCCCTTTGTGGCATCTGTGAGAGCACGGGCAGCGCCATTGAGGCCATCTCCATTTTAAAGTAGTGCATTTTATTCTTCTACTATTTCTATGAGATGGTAATCCAACTGAAAGGGGGGCGTACTGCCACCTGGAGGCTGTTGTATGAACAGGTATAAAGACAAAGTTGGTGATTTTACTGCCCCCTGGAGGCAGTTGTATGAACAGGTATAAAGCCAAGGTTGGTGATGGGTTGGGTTAAGTTTAGGTAAGACATATGATTAGTTAAAGGGATAGTTCACCCAAATTACAAATGACACATTTAAGCAAGGGGTGTCAAACTCATTCCATGGAGGGTCTAATGCCAGCAGGTTTTTTCCTTTCAATTAAGACCTAGAAAACCAGGTGAGAGGAGTTCTTTACTGAGACAACCAGGTGAGGGGAGTTCCTTACTGAGACCTAGACAACCAGGTGAGGGGAGTTCCTTACTGTGACCTAGACAACCAGGTGAGGGAGTTCTTTACTAAAGACCTAGACAACCAGGTGAGAGGAGTCCTTTACTAAAGACCTAGACAACCAGGTGAGGGGAGTTCCTTACTGTGACCTAGACAACCAGGTGAGGGAGTTCTTTACTAAAGACCTAGACAACCAGGTGAGAGGAGTCCTTTACTAAAGACCTAGACAACCTGGTGAGGGGAGTTCTTTACTAAAGACCGACACAACCAGGTGAGAGGAGTTCCTTACTGAAACCTAGACAACCAGGTGAGAGGAGTCCTTTACTAAACACCTAGACAACCAGGTGAGAGGAGTCCTTTACTAAAGACATAGACAACCAGGTGAGGGGAGTTCCTTACTGAAACCTAGACAACCAGGTGAGAGGAGTCCTTTACTAAACACCTAGACAACCAGGTGAGAGGAGTCCTTTACTAAAGACATAGACAACCAGGTGAGGGGAGTTCTTTACTAAAGACCTAGACAACCAGGTGAGGGAGTTCCTTACTGTGACCTAGACAACCAGGTGAGAGGAGTCCTTTACTAAAGACCAAGACAACCAGGTGAGGGAGTTCCTTACTGTGACCTAGACAACCAGGTGAGGGGAGTTCCTTACTGAGACCTAGACAACCAGGTGAGAGGAGTCCTTTACTAAAGACCTAGACAACCAGGTGAGGGGAGTTCCTTACTGTGACCTAGACAACCAGGTGAGGGGATTACTTTACTAAAGACCGAGACAACCAGGTGAGGGAGTTCCTTACTGTGACCTAGACAACCAGGTGAGAGGAGTTCTTTACTAAAGACCTAGACAACCAGGTGAGGGAGTTCCTTACTGTGACCTAGACAACCAGGTGAGAGGAGTCCTTTACTAAAGACCTAGACAACCAGGTGAGGGGAGTTCCTTACTGTGACCTAGACAACCAGGTGAGGGGAGTTCTTTACTAAAGACCTAGACAACCAGGTGAGGGGAGTTCCTTACTGAGACCTAGACAACCAGGTGAGATGAGTTCTTTACTAAAGACCTAGACAACCAGGTGAGGGGAGTCATTTACTAATTAGTGACCTCAATCAAGTGCAAGGGAGGAGATAAAACCTGCATACTCTCAGATAAAAGTTACCAGGGTTACAGAAAGTGTTTATGCCAAAGCAGTAGAGAGATTGATAGAGGATGATGGGCACAGGGTGAGAGGATTCCTGTGAATAGACAGAGAACAAGAGAGAGTGATAGAGGATGATGGGCGCAGGGTGAGAGGATTCCTGTGAATAGACAGAGAACAAGAGGGAGTGATAGAGGATGATGGGCACAGGGTGAGGGATTCTGAGAGGATTCCTGTGAATAGACAGAGAACAAGAGAGAGTGATAGAGGATGATGGGCGCAGGGTGAGAGGATTCTGAGAGGATTCCTGTGAATAGACAGAGAACAAGAGAGAGTGATAGAGGATGATGGGCACAGGGTGAGAGGATTCCTGTGAATAGACAGAGAACAAGAGAGAGTGATAGAGGATGATGGGCGCAGGGTGAGAGGATTCTGAGAGGATTCCTGTGAATAGACAGAGAACAAGAGAGAGTGATAGAGGATGATGGGCGCAGGGTGAGAGGATTCCTGTGAATAGACAGAGAACAAGAGAGAGTGATAGAGGATGATGGGCGCAGGGTGAGAGGATTCCTGTGAATAGACAGAGAACAAGAGAGAGTGATAGAGGATGATGGGCGCAGGGTGAGGATTCGAGAGGATTCCTGTGAATAGACAGAGAACAAGAGAGAGTGATAGAGGATGATGGGCACAGGGTGAGAGGATTCCTGTGAATAGACAGAGAACAAGAGAGAGTGATAGAGGATGATGGGCGCAGGGTGAGAGGATTCTGAGAGGATTCCTGTGAATAGACAGAGAACAAGAGAGAGTGATAGAGGATGATGGGCGCAGGGTGAGAGGATTCTCTGTGAATAGACAGAGAACAAGAGAGAGTGATAGAGGATGATGGGCACAGGTAGGGATTCTGAGAGGATTCCTGTAGAATAGACAGAGAACAAGAGAGAGTGATAGAGGATGATGGGCACAGGGTGAGAGGATTCCTGTGAATAGACAGAGAACAAGAGAGAGTGATAGAGGATGATGGGCACAGGGTGAGAGGATTCCTGTGAATAGACAGAGAACAAGAGAGAGTGATAGAGGATGATGGGCACAGGGTGAGGGATTCCTGTGAATAGACAGAGAACAAGAGAGAGTGATAGAGGATGATGGGCGCAGGGTGAGAGGATTCTGAGAGGATTCCTGTTAATAGACAGAGAACAAGAGAGAGTGATAGGAGGATGATGGGCGAGGGTGAG
>NW_025753247.1:0-11046 GCF_021184085.1 Oncorhynchus gorbuscha
GAGGAGAGCAGTAGAATCAGGAGAGGAGAGCAGTAGAATCAGGAGAGGAGAGCAGTAGAATCAGAGAGGAGAGCAGTAGAATCAACAGGAGAGGAGAGCAGTAGAATCAAGAGAAGAGAGCAGTAGAATAAGGATAGGAGAGCAGCAGGAATCACAGGTAGAAAATATAGGCTAAGGCAGAATAAGGGAGAGGAGAGCAGTAGAATAAGGAGAGGAGAGCAGTAGAATCAAGAGAAGAGAGCAGTAGAACAAGAGAGGAGAATAGTAGAATCAGAGAGGAAAAATAGTAGAATCTCTACTACAGGAGAGAGGAGTAGTATAATCAGGAGGGAGAGCAGTAGAATCAGGAGAGGAGAGCAGAGAATCAGGAGCAGGAGAGCAGTAGATTCAGGGAGAGCAGTAGAATGTGAGAGGAGAGCAGTAGAATCAGGAAAGCAGTAGAATCAGGAGAGGAGAATAGTAGAATCAGGATAGGAGAGTAGTAGAATCTCTGGAGAGGAGAATAGTAGAATCAGAGAGGAGAGCATAGAATCAAGAGAGGAGAGTAGTAGAATCAGGAGAGGAGAGCAGTAGAATCAGGAGAGGAGAACAGTAGAATCAGGAGAGGGGAGAATAGAGAGGAGAGCAGTATAATCAGGAGAGCAGTAGAATCAGGAGAGGAGAGTAGTAGAATCAGGAGAGGGAGAGCAGCATAATCAGGAGAGGAGAGCGGTAGAATCAGGAGAGGAGAGCAGTGGGAGAATAAGGAGAGGGAGAGCAGTAGAATCAGGAGAGGGAGAGTAGAATCAGGGAGGAGAGGAGAATCAGAGAGGAGAATCTCTACTACAGAGTAGTAGAATCAGGAGAGGAGAGCAGTAGAATCAGGAGGGGGGGAGAGCAGTGGCAAAGAACAGCAAACTGGAATCAGGAAGAGGAGAGCAGTGAGATTATAGGCTACAGAGGAGAGCAGTAGAATCAGGAGAGAAGAGCAGTAGAATCAGGAGAGGAGAATAGTAGAATCAGGAGAGGAGAATAGTAGAATCTCTACTACAGGAGAGTAGTAGAATCAGGAGAGGAGAGCAGTAGAATCAGGAGAGGAGAGCAGTAGAATCAGGAGAGGAGAGCAGTAGATTCAGGAGAGGAGAGCAGTAGAATCATGAGAGGAGAGCAGTAGAATCAGGAGAGGAAAGCAGTAGAATCAGGAGAGGAGAATAGTAGAATCAGGAGAGGAGAGTAGTAGAATCTCTACTACAGGAGAGTAGTAGAATCAGGAGAGGAGAGTAGTAGAATCAGGAGAAAAGAGTCGTCGAGAGTAGTAGAATCAGGAGAGGAGAGTAGTAGAATTAGTAGAGAGTAGTAGAATCAGGAGAGGAGAGTAGTAGAATCAGGAGAGGAGAGTAGTAGAATTAGTAGAGAGTAGTAGAATCAGGAGAGGAGAGTAGTAGAATCAGGAGAGGAGAATAGTAGAATCAGGAGTAGAGAGTTGTCGAGAGTAGTAGAATCAGGAGAGGAGAGTAGTAGAATCAGGAGGGAGAGTAGTAGAATCAGGAGAAGAGAGTAGTAGAATCATGAGAGGAAAGTAAGTAGAATTTATTTTTAAATTTTTAATTTTACCTTTATTTAACCAGGCAAGTCAGTTAAGAACATATTTTTATTTTCAATGACGGCCTGGGAACAATGGGTTAACTGCCTGTTCAGGGGCAGAACGACAGATTTGTACCCTTGTCAGCTCGGGGTTTGAACTCACAACCTTCCGGTTACTAGTCCAACGCTCTAACCACTGAGGCTACGCTGCCACCCAGAATCAGGAGTAGAGTCGTCGAGAAGTAGTAGAATCAGGAGAAGAGAGTCGTCGAGTAGTAGAATCAGGAGAGCAGTAGTAGAATCAGGAGTAGAGAGTCATCGAGTAGTAGAATCAGGAGAAAGAGAAGTCGTCGAGAGTAGTAGAATCAGGAGAAGAGAGTCGTCGAGAGAAAGGGTAAATCAGGAGCTTAGCAAAGTAGTAACTGATAGTAGAATCAGGAGTAAAAATGCGTCGTGAGTAGTAGAATCAGGAGAGGCCAAGTAGAACTGTATAGAGGAAATGCCGAGAGGCGAAGAACTCAGCAGGTGGCCAGTAGTAGAACCCGTATATTGAGTGAGCCCGCCGAGAGCAGCAGAACTCAGGAGAAGAGAGCAGTAAGAGAGTAGTAGAATCCAAGGAGAGGAGCAAAGCAGAATCCTTACTACATAAATTACACATAAACAACAAAGTGGTAACAAAAACCTGCAAAGCTAAACACTCTGACTTTAGTATGTAATCCACTGCCTGATCTCACAATCATCAGTTGAGGAGGAAATCACCTGGGTTTAAGAAGGTGAAAGGTATGCCGCCCCTCCCCAATCACAACCCACCATGTCTCGTCAGACTCAATACCTATGCATGTGTACAATCTTAGCACCTTTTTTTCTATGTAGAACCAAAAGTGGTTATTTTGCTGTCCCCATAGGAGAACATTTTGAATAACTCATTTGGGTTCCAGGTAGAACCATTTTGAGTTCCATGTAGAACCCTTTCCACAGAGAGTTCTACATGGAACCCAAGAGTTCTATATGCAACCAAAAAACGGTTCTACCTGGAACCAAAAAGGGTTCTCTTATGGAGACATCCGCAGAACCCTTTTGGAACCTTATTATCTAACAGCGTAGCATCATGACATGATTCTGTTAAACAGTGCCTGTCTGTTCTCTGAGTCCAACAGACTCTGTGTAAATCTATCCATGTGTAATGAGAGTTGCCCTCTCCCTTGTATTCTCTTCATACTCACTGTGTGAGACGGTGGAGTCGAGAGCTGTTGTGGAAACAGTAAAGAAGAGAGAGATTAGGGGCTGTGCTGGGAGGCTGTGCTTTTTACATTTAAATCATCCTTAAGAGTCTATTGAGGCACCCGTGCGTAACATGATGCACCCGTGATGCACCTGTGCGTTCCCATCCAAATCAGTTTAAGGTAGAGGATTTTGGGCTGTGTCTCAATCCACCACATCCTCCTATGTCAGCCTTCTGCATCTGCGGTGGAAGGTGGTTGAGCTACAGCAGTGTTTGTCAAACCATGAGACACCCCGAAAATCGGTCTCTCACGAAAATGTCTGTAGCACCTGAATGGTTCTCCGTTTTGCTCTATGACCCCCACAAACCCCACGGGACTCCTCTGAAGTCGGTAACGCTGATGTGTCAGCATCTGTCTGTAGTATCCGAACCATTTGGGCTACAAACTAATATCACCCCACTGTGGAAAGGGGAAACTCTCATGAACATGATGGTGTTTTCCGTTGTTTTTCTACGAGTCATGGAACTCACCTGAAGGTAACCAATACAAATTAATGGAAGTATGGGAGGTCATTTTATGCCAACAAAATAAGGGGTTAAAGTCCTGAAACCTTATTCCTTATGATGTATTTTTGACTGTCTTTTTCCCATTTATTTCAATGTGTTTCTCCTAAACCTAACAGGGTCCTACAATTCCATATCAAATAACAACTTAGACTTTTAGAGGTTTTAAAGATACGCCAGGTTTCAAAGATATCACTGCTCATCACGTTATATGGAAGGGAGTTTTCTTTCAAGGTTTTGCTATCATGTTGTTTTCTTCTTTATTTCACCTTTATTTAACCAGGTAGGTTAGTTGAGAACAAGTTCTCATTTACAACTGCGACCTGGCCAAGATAACGCACAGCAGTTCGACACAAACAACAACACAGAGTTACACATAGAATAAACAAAATGTACAGTCAATAACACAGTAGAAAAAAAGTCCATATACAGTGTGTGAGGAGGTAAGGCAATAAATAGGCCATATACAGTGTGTGAGGAGGTAAGTCAATAAATAGGCCATAGTAGTGAAGTAATTACAATTTAGCAAATGAACACTGGAGTGATAGATGTGCAGATGATGATGTGCAAGTATAAATACTGGTGTGGAAAAGAGCAAAAAAAGTAAATAAAAACAATATGGGGATGAGGTAGGTAGATTGGATGAGCTATTGGCAGATGGGTTGTGTACAGCTGCAGCGATCGGTTAGCTGCTCAGATAGCTGATGTTTAAAGTTAGTGAAGGAGATATTGTTATGCTGTTGAATGAGGACCCAAAAGCGACTTAACAGAAACAGAGTCTTTATTCCAGTCTTAAACAAAAACGATAATCCTGGATATTATCTTAGGTAAATACAAAACAGGAAAACTGAAATCCTCTCGTCAGTAGAGAGGAACGACTGGAGACGCGACCACAGACTGCAGGTCGCTCGGGAAGGCACAGGCCGTAGCTGACATAGACACCTGCTCACACGCAGCATCTGAAGAAGGCAAAAACACGACAGGGCGGAACAAGGACACAGAACAGCAAACATCAAACAAGGATCCGACAAGGACAGAAGCGGAAAACAGAGGGAGAAATAGGGACTCTAATCAGAGGGCAAAATAGGGGACAGGTGTGAAAGAGTAAATGAGGTAGTTAGGAGAATGAGGAACAGCTGGGAGCAGGAACGGAACGATAGAGAGAGAGAGCGAGAGAGGGAGAGAGGGAGGGGGAGAGAGAGGGATAGAAAGAGGGAAAGAACCTAATAAGACCAGCAGAGGGAAACAAATAGAAGGGAAGCACAGGGACAAGACATGATAATCAATGACAAAACATGACAGTACCCCCCCACTCACCGAGCGCCTCCTGGCGCACTCGAGGAGGAACCCTGGCGGCAACGGAGGAAATCATCAATCAACGAACGGTCCAGCACGTCCCGAGATGGAACCCAACTCCTCTCCTCAGGACCGTAACCCTCCCAATCCACTAAGTCCTGGTGACCACGCCCCCGAGAACGCATGTCCATGATCTTCCGTACCTTGTAAATAGGTGCGCCCGACAAGGACGGGGGGGGAAGACGAACGGGGGCGCGAAGAAATTATTGGCGGCTCACAGTCTGCGCCCTGTAACGGCAAAGTGCAGACCTGACCCTCCTCCAGGTGCGCTCACAACGTTGGACAAAAGCCTGAGCGGAGGGAACGCTGACTCGGGCGAGCTGGGACGAGAACAGAGGAGGCTGGTACCCCAGACTACTCTGAAACGGAGATAGCCCGGTAGCAGACGAAGGAAGCGAGTTGTGAGCGTATTCTGCCCAGGGGAGCTGTTCTGCCCAAGACGCAGGGTTTCTAAAAAGAAAGGCTGCGTAATATGCGACCAATCGTCTGATTGGCCCTTTCTGCTTGACCGTTAGACTGGGGATGAAAACCGAAGAGAGACTGACGGAAGCACCAATCAAACGACAGAACTCCCTCCAAAACTGTGACGTGAATTGCGGGCCTCTGTCTGAAACGGCGTCTAACGGGAGGCCATGAATTCTGAACACATTCTCAATGATGATTTGTGCCGTCTCCTTAGCGGAAGGAAGCTTAGCGAGGGGAATGAAATGTGCCGCCTTAGAGAACCTATCGACAACCGTAAGAATCACAGTCTTCCCCGCAGACGAAGGCAGACCGTAATAAAGTCTAAGGCGATGTGAGACCATGGTCGAGAAGGAATGGGAAGCGGTCTGAGACGACCGGCAGGAGGAGAGTTACCTGACTTAGTCTGCGCGCAGTCCGAACAAGCAGCCACGAAACGGCGCGTGTCACGCTCCTGAGTAGGCCACCAAAACCGCTGGCGAATAGAAGCAAGCGACCCGAACGCCGGGGTGGCCAGCTAACTTGGCAGAGTGAGCCCACTGAAGAACAGCCAGACGAGTAGAGACAGGAACGAAAAAGAAGGTTACTAGGACAAGCGCGCGGCGACGCAGTGTGAGTGAGTGCTTGCTTTACCTGTCTCTCAATTCCCCAGACAGTCAACCTGACAACACGCCCTTCAGGGAGAATCCCCCTCGGGTCAGAAGCCACAGAAGAACTAAAGAGACGGGATAAGGCATCAGGCTTGGTGTTCTTATTTCCCGGGCGATAAGAAATCACGAACTCGAAACGAGCGAAAAACAACGCCCAACGAGCTTGACGTGCATTAAGTCGTTTGGCAGAACGGATGTACTCAAGGTTCTTATGGTCAGTCCAACCACAAAAAGGGACGGTCGCCCCTCCAACCACTGTCGCCATTCGCCTAGGGGCTAAGCGGATGGCGAGCAGTTCGCGGTTACCCACATCATAGTTGCGTCCGATGGCGACAGGCGATGAGAAAAATAAGCGCAAGGGATGGACCTTATCGTCAGAATGGAAGCGCTGGGACAGAATGGCTCCCACGCCCACCCTCTGAAGCGTCAACCTCGACAATGAATTGTTTAGTGACGCCAGAGTAACAAGGATAGGAGCGGATGTAAAACGCTTCTGAGGAGAGATCAAAGCTCCCTGGGCGGAACCGACCACTTAAAGCACGTCTTGACAGAAGTAAGAGCTGTGAGAGGGGCAGCCACTTGACCGAAATTACGAATGAAACGCCGATAGAAATTAGCGAAACCTGGTGAAAGCGCTGTAACTCGACACGTGACTTAGAACGGGCCAATCGCTGACAGCCTGACCTTAGCGGGATCCATCTGAATGCCTTCAGCGGAAATAACAGAACCGAGAAATGTGACAGAGGAGACATGAAAGGCGCACTTCTCAGCCTTCACGAGAGACAATTCTCTAAAAGGCGCTGGAGTACACGTCGAACGTGCTGAACATGAATCTCGAGTGACGGAGAAAAATCAGGATATCGTCAAGGTAAACGAAAACAAAGATGTTCAGCATGTCTCTCAGTACATCATTAACTAATGCCTGAAAGACAGCTGGAGCATTAGCGAGACCGAACGGCAGAACCCGGTATTCAAAATGCCCTAACGGAGTGTTAAACGCCGTTTTCCACTCGTCCCCTCTCTGATGCGCACGAGATGGTAAGCGTTACGAAGGTCCAACTTAGTAAAGAACCTGGCTCCCTGCAGAATCTCGAAGGCTGACGACATAAGGGGAAGCGGATAACGATTCTTAACCGTTATGTCATTCAGCCCTCGATAATCCACGCAGGGGCGCAGAGTACCGTCCTTCTTCTTAACAAAAAACCCCGCTCCGGCGGGAGAGGAAGAAGGCACCACGGTACCGGTGTCGAGAGAAACAGACAAATAATCCTCGAGAGCCTTACGTTCGGGAGCCGACAGAGAGTATAGTCTACCCCGAGGGGGAGTGGTCCCCGGAAGGAGATCAATACAACAATCATACGACCAGTGAGGAGGAAGGGAGTTGGCTCTGGACCGACTGAAGACCGTGCGCAGATCATGATATTCCTCCGGCACTCCTGTCAAATCACCAGGTTCCTCCTGAGAAGAGGGGACAGAAGAAACAGGAGGGATAGCAGACATTAAACACTTCACATGACAAGAAACGTTCCAGGATAGGATAGAATTACTAGACCAATTAATAGAAGGATTATGTGTGAGAAAGGAGCGGCACTCAGTGGGCTGCCCAGAGTAACATGGTGGGTTATTAACCCTAGGTTCCGGAGACTCGGAAGACCAGGAAGTAGCTGGTGGCACGAGACGAAGACTCTGAAACTGTCCTGAGAGGTCGGAGACCTGAGCGGCCAGGGTCTCAACGGCATGACGAGCAGCAGACAATTCCTGCTCGTGTCTGCCGAGCATTGCTCCCTGGATCTCGACGGCAGTGTTGCGAGAATCCGTAGTCGCTGGGTCCATTCTTGGTCGGATCCTTCTGTTATGCTGTTGAATGAGGACCCAAAAGCGACTTAACAGAAACAGAGTCTTTATTCCAGTCTTAAACAAAAACAATAATCCTGGATATTATCTTAGGTAAATACAAAACAGGAAAACTGAAATCCTCTGCGTCAGTAGAGAGGAAGCGACTGGAGACGCGACCACAGACTGCAGGTCGCTCGGGAAGGCACAGGCCGTAGCTGACATAGACACCTGCTCACACGCAGCATCTGAAGAAGGCAAAAACACGACAGAGCGGAACAAGGACACAGAACAGCAAACATCAAACAAGGATCCGACAAGGACAGAAGCAGAAAACAGAGGGAGAAATAGGGACTCTAATCAGAGGGCAAAATAGGGGACAAGGTGTGAAAGAGTAAATGAGGTAGTTAGGAGAATGAGGAACAGCTGGGAGCAGGAGACAGAACGATAGAGAGAGAGAGAGAGAGAGAGAGAGAGGGAGGGGGAGAGAGAGGGATAGAAAGAGGGAAAGAACCTAATAAGACCAGCAGAGGGAAACGAATAGAAGGGAAGCACAGGGACAAGACATGATAATCAATGACAAAACATGACAGATATAAGTCTCCAACTTCAGCGATTTTTGCAATTCGTTCCAGTCATTGGCACCAGAGAACTGGAAGGAAAGGCGGCCAAAGGAGGTGTTGGCTTTGGGGATGACCAGTGAGATATACCTGCTGGAGCGCGTGCTACGGGTGGGTGTTGTTATCGTGACCAGTGAGCTGAGATAAGGCAGAGCTTTACCTAGCAAAGACTTATAGATGACCTGGAGCCAGTGGGTCTGGCGACGAATATGTAGCGAGGGCCAGCCGACGAGAGCATACAGGTCGCAGTGGTGGGTGGTATACGGAGCTTTGGGCACAAAACGGATGGCACTGTGATAGACTGCATCCACTTTGCTGAGTAGAGTGTTGGAGGCTATTTTGTTAATGACATCGCCGAAGTTGAGGATCGGTAGGACAGTCAGTTTTACGAGGGTATGTTTGGCGGCATGAGTAAAGGAGGCTTTGTTGCGAAATAGGAGAGCGGATTCTAGATTTTATTTTGGATAGGAGATGTCTAATATGAGTCTGGAAGGAGAGTTTACAGTCTAGCCAGACCTAGGTATTTGTAGTTGTCCACATATTCTAAGTCAGAACCATCCAGAGTAGTGATGCTAGGCGGGCGGGCGGGTGCGGGCAGCGATCGTTTAAAAAGCATGCATTTTGTTTTACTAGCATTTAAGAGCAGTTGGAGGCCACGGAAGGAGTGTTGTATGGCACTGAAGCTCATTTGGAGGTTTGTTAACACAGTGTCAAAAGAAGGGCCAGATGTATACAGAATGGGGTCATCTGCGTAGAGGTGGATCAGCGACATTGTTGATATATACAGAGAAAAGAATCGGCACGAGAATTGAACCCTGTGGTACCCCCATAGAGACTGCCAGAGGTCTAGACAACAGGCCCTCCGATTTGACACACTGAACTCTATCTGAGAAATAGTTGGTGAACCAGGCGAGGCAGTCATTTGAGAAACCAAGGCTGTTGAGTCTGTCGATAAGAATACGGTGATTGACAGAGCCGAATGCCTTGGCCAGGTCAATGAAGACGGCTGCACAGTACAGTCTTTTATCGATGGCGGCTATGATATTGTTTAATACCTTGAGCGTGGCTGAGATGCACCCGTGACCAGCTCGGAAACCGGATTGCACAGCGGATAAGGTACAGTGGGATTCGAAATGGTCAGTGATCTGTTTATTAACTTGGCTTTCGAAGACTTTTGGTCCTTGCTGTCCGGAATCCTTAGAACATCCCTACCCCATTGAAGTTGAAATGTTAAATAGTTAAGGTAAGGGTAAGGTTTAGGGTTAGGTAAGGGTTAAGGTTAAGGTTAGGGTAGAGGTGAGAGTTAGGGTTTAGGGTAGGGACATCCAAAGGATCCCAGATAAATCCATCAAATACAATTTTATTTGTCACATGCTTCATAAACAACAGGTGTAGACTAACAGTGAAATGCTTACTTACGGACTCTTCCCAACAACACAGAGAGAAAGAAACTAGAGAAATAACAGAAAAGTAAAACACGTAATAATAAATACATGATTAATGATGACTTTGCTATATACACAGGGTACCAGTACTGAGTCGATGCAGGGGTACGAGGTAATTGAGGTAGGCACTGACTAGGCAAACAGCATAGATAATAAACAGTAACAGCAGCATATGTGATGAGTCAAAAAGTTAGTGCAAAAAGGGTAAAGGCAGGTAGTCCAGGTAGCTATTTTGGTTCACTATTTAACTATCTACTTTAGCAGTCTTATGGCTTGGGGGTAGAAGCTGTTCATGGTCCAGTTGATTCAGACTTGGCATCGGTACTGCTGTCATGCAGTTGCAGAGAGAACAGTCTATGACTTGGGTTGCTGGAGTATTTGACACTTTTTAGGGCCTTCCTCTCACAGTCTCGTATCGAGGTCCTGGATATCAAAGGAGCTTGGACCCAGTGATGTTCTGGGCCATACACACTACCCTCTGTAGCCTTGCGGCGAACGTCAAGTGTGCTGCCATACCAAGCGGTGATGCAGCCAATCAAGATGCACTCAATGGTGCTGCTGTAGAACATTTTGAGGATCTGATGGCCCATGACAAATATTTTCAGCTTTCTGAGGGGGAAGAGGCATTGTAATTTCCTGTATAAAGCATGTTGGTGTCATGTGGACTATGATATATCCTTATTGGTGGACTCCGAGGAACCTGAAGTTCTCGACCCACTCCCACTACAGCCCCATTGTTGTCTTTTTGTGCATAATGTTTCTGCCATCCTTTCTATGACCAAATACATCAGAAGGTGTAATCACTAGCCTCGATTTGGATGGTGACAAGTTGGCAGCACAGGACATACTGCTCACCCCGGAAAGAGGCCTGTCCCCAGACTTGGAAAGGAAGACAAAGAGGCCGACATAGGCCGATATGACCGACATAGCTGTCTATTTACCACCACAAACCAATGCTGGCACTAACACTGCACTCAACAAGCTGTATAGAGCCATAAGCAAACAAGAAAATGCTCATCCAGAGGCAGTGCTCCTAGTGGCCGGGAACTATAATGCAGGGAAACTGAAATCAGTTTTACCTCATTTTTATCAGCATGTCACCTGTGCAGGTAGAGGTGACAAACCTCTAGATCACCTTTACTCCACATACAGAATTGCATACTAAGCTCTTCCTCACCCTCTATTTGGCAAATCTGACCACAACTCTATCCTCCTTATTCCTGCTTACAAGCAAAAACTCAAACAGGAAGTACCAGTGATGCGCTCAATAAGGAAGTGGTCTGATGAAGCAGATGCTAAGCTACAGGACTGTTTGGCTAGCACAGACTGGA
>NW_025753248.1:0-11043 GCF_021184085.1 Oncorhynchus gorbuscha
CCTGATTAGATTCCCTATTTATTCCTTTGTAATCCGTTCCTGTTCCGTCGGTTCCTTATATTGTATATTCCATGCTGTGATTGCGTTTCGCCCTGTCCTGTCGTGTTTTTGCCGTGATTGTGTATCACCCTGTTCTGTCGTGTTTTGTGCCTTCATCAGACGCTGCGTGTGAGCAGGTGTCTCCAGTCGACTACGGCCTGCGCCTACCCGAAGCGACCTGCAGTCTGTGGCCGCTTCTCCAGTTGTTTTCCCTCTACAAATCTAGAGGATGTCAGTTATTCCGTTTTGAACATTATTAAACTCTGCTTCTGTTAAGTCGCTTTTGGGTCCTCTTTTACCAGCATGACAGAAGGAACCGACCAAGGAATGGACCCAGCGACTTCAGACGCTCGTTACACTGCCGTCGAGTTCAAGGAGCCATGCTCGGCAGACACGAGCAGGAATTGTCTGCTGCTCGCCATGCCGTGGAGAACCTGGCCGCTCAGGTTTCCGACCTCTCTGGACAGTTCCAGAGTCTACGTCTCGTGCCACCTGTTACTCCCTGGCCTGCCGAGCCTCCAGAACCCAGGGTTAATAACCCACCTTGCTACTCCGGGCAGCCCACTGAGTGCCGCTCCTTTCTCACGCAGTGTGAGATTGTGTTCTCTCTCCAACCCCACACATACTCTAGAGAGAGAGCTCGGGTTGCTTACGTCATTTCACTCCTTACTGGCCGGGCTCGAGAATGGGGCACAGCTATCTGGGAGGCAAGGGCTGATTGCTCTAACAGATTCCAGAACTTTAAAGAGGAGATGATTCGGGTTTTTGACCGTTCAGTTTTTGGTGAGGAGGCTTCTAGGGCCCTGGCTTCCTTATGCCAAGGTGAACGGTCCATAACGGATTATTCCATTGAGTTTCGCACTCTTGCTGCCTCTAGTGAGTGGAACGAGCCGGCGCTGCTCGCTCGTTTTCTGGAGGGACTCCACGCAGCGGTTAAGGATGAGATTCTTTCCCGGGAGGTTCCTTCAGATGTGGACTCTTTGATTGCTCTCGCCATCCGCATAGAACGACGGGTAGATCTTCGTCACCGGGCTCGTGGAAGAGAGCTCGCATCAACGGTGTTTCCCTGCTCCGCATCGCAACCATCTCCCTCCTCTGGCTTTGAGACTGAGCCCATGCAGCTGGGAGGGATTCGCATCTCGAATAAGGAGAGGGAACAGAGGATCACCAACCGCCTGTGCCTCTATTGCGGAGTTGCTGGACATTTTGTTATTTCATGTCCAGTAAGAGGCCAGAGCCCATCAGTAAGCGGAGGGCTACTGGTGGCGCTACTACTCAGGTCCCTTCATCTAGATCTTGTACTACTATGTCGGTCCATCTACGCTGGACCGGTTCGGGTGCTACATGCAGTGCTTTGATTGACTCTGGGGCTGAGGTTGTTTCATGGACGAAGCATGGGCTCGGAAACATAACATTCCTTTCAGACCGTTAGACAGGCCTACGCCCATGTTTGCCTTAGATGGTAGTCATCTTCCCAGTATCAAATTTGAGACACTACCTTTAACTCTCACAGTATCTGGTAACCACAGTGAGACTATGTCTTTTTGATTTTCCGTTCACCGTTTACACCTGTTGTTTTGGGTCACCCCTGGCTTGTATGTCATAATCCTTCTATTAATTGGTCTAGTAATTCTATCCTATCCTGGAACGTTTCTTGTCATGTGAAGTGTTTAATGTCTGCCATCCCTCCCATTTCTTCTGTCCCTACTTCTCAGGAGGAACCTGGCGATTTGACAGGAGTGCCGGAGGAATATCATGATCTGCGCACGGTCTTCAGTCGGTCCCGAGCCAACTCCCTTCCTCCTCACCGGTCGTATGATTGTAGTATTGATCTCCTTCCGGGGACCACTCCTCCTCGAGGTAGACTATACTCTCTGTCGGCTCCCGAACGTAAGGCTCTCGAGGATTATTTGTCTGTGTCTCTTGACGCCGGTACCATAGTGCCTTCTTCCTCTCCGGCCGGGGCGGGGTTCTTTTTGTTAAGAAGAAGGACGGTACTCTGCGCCCCTGCGTGGATTATCGAGGGCTGAATGACATAACGGTTAAGAATCGTTATCCGCTTCCCCTTATGTCATCAGCCTTCGAGATTCTGCAGGGAGCCAGGTGCTTTACTAAGTTGGACCTTCGTAACGCTTACCATCTCGTGCGCATCAGAGAGGGGACGAGTGGAAAACGGCGTTTAATACTCCGTTAGGGCATTTTGAGTACCGGGTTCTGCCGTTCGGTCTCGCCAATGCGCCAGCTGTTTTCAGGCATTAGTTAATGATGTTCTGAGAGACATGCTGAACATTTTTGTTTTTGTCTATCTTGACGATATCCTGATTTTTCTCCGTCACTCGAGATTCATGTTCAGCACGTTCGACGTGTTCTACAGCGCCTTTTAGAGAATTGTCTCTACGTAAAGGCTGAGAAGTGCTCTTTTCATGTCTCCTCCGTTACTTTTCTCGGTTCTGTTATTTCCGCTGAAGGCATTCAGATGGATTCCGCTAAGGTCCAAGCTGTCAGTGATTGGCCCGTTCCAAGGTCACGTGTCGAGTTGCAGCGCTTTTTAGGTTTCGCTAATTTCTATCGGCGTTTCATTCGTAATTTCGGTCAAGTTGCTGCCCCTCTCACAGCTCTTACTTCTGTCAAGACGTGTTTTAAGTGGTCCGGTTCCGCCCAGGGAGCTTTTGATCTTCTAAAAGAACGTTTTACGTCCGCTCCTATCCTCGTTACTCTGACGTCACTAGACAATTCATTGTCGAGGTTGACGCTTCAGAGGTAGGCGTGGGAGCCATTCTATCCCAGCGCTTCCAGTCTGACGATAAGGTTCATCCTTGCGCTTATTTTCTCATCGCCTGTCGCCATCTGAGCGCAACTATGATGTGGGTAACCGTGAACTGCTCGCCATCCGCTTAGCCCTAGGCGAATGGCGACAGTGGTTGGAGGGGCGACCGTTCCTTTTGTCGTTTGGACAGACCATAAGAACCTTGAGTACATCCGTTCTGCCAAACGACTTAATGCCCGTCAAGCTCGTTGGGCGTTGTTTTTCGCTCGTTTCGAGTTTGTGATTTCTTACCGTCCGGGTAGCAAGAACACCAAGCCTGATGCCTTATCCCGTCTGTTTAGTTCTTCTGTGGCTTCTACTGATCCCGAGGGGATTCTTCCTTATGGGCGTGTTGTCGGGTTAACAGTCTGGGGAATTGAAAGACAGGTTAAGCAAGCACTCACGCACACTGCGTCGCCGCGCGCTTGTCCTAGTAACCTCCTTTTCGTTCCTGTTTCCACTCGTCTGGCTGTTCTTCAGTGGGCTCACTCTGCCAAGTTAGCGGGTCATCCCGGTGTTCGAGGCACTCTTGCGTCTATTCGCCAGCGCTTTTGGTGGCCGACTCAGGAGCGTGACACGCGCCGTTTCGTGGCTGCCTGTTCGGACTGCGCGCAGACTAAGTCGGGTAACTCTCCTCCTGCCGGTCGTCTCAGACCGCTCCCCATTCCTTCTCGACCATGGTCTCACATTGCCTTAGACTTCATTACCGGTCTGCCTTTGTCTGCGGGGAAGACTGTGATTCTGACGGTTGTCGATAGGTTCTCTAAGGCGGCACATTTCATTCCCCTCGCTAAACTTCCTTCCGCTAAGGAGACGGCACAAATCATTATTGAGAATGTATTCAGAATTCATGGCCTCCCGTTAGACGCCGTTTCAGACAGAGGTCCGCAATTCACGTCACAGTTTTGGAGGGAGTTCTGTCGTTTGATTGGTGCGTCCGTCAGTCTCTCTTCCGGGTTTCATCCCCAGTCTAACGGTCAAGCAGAGAGGGCCAATCAGACGATTGGTCGCATACTACGCAGCCTTTCTTTCAGAAACCCTGCGTCTTGGGCAGAACAGCTCCCCTGGGCAGAATACGCTCACAATTCGCTTCCTTCGTCTGCTACCGGGTTATCTCCGTTTCAGAGTAGTCTGGGTTACCAGCCTCCTCTGTTCTCATCCCAGCTTGCCGAGTCCAGCGTTCCCTCCGCTCAAGCGTTTGTCCAACGTTGTGAGCGCACCTGGAGGAGGGTGAGGTCTGCACTTTGCCGTTACAGGGCACAGACGGTGAGAGCCGCCAATAAACGCAGGATTAAGAGTCCAAGGTATTGTTGCGGCCAGAGAGTGTGGCTTTCCACTCGCAACCTTCCTCTTACGACAGCTTCTCGTAAGTTGACTCCGCGGTTCATTGGTCCGTTCCGTGTCTCCCAGGTCGTCAATCCTGTCGCTGTGCGACTGCTTCTTCCGCGACATCTTCGTCGCGTCCATCCTGTCTTCCATGTCTCCTGTGTTAAGCCCTTTCTTCGCACCCCCGTTCGTCTTCCCTCCCCCCCCCGTCCTTGTCGAGAGCGCACCTATTTACAAGGTACATAAAATTATGGACATGCGTTCTCGGGGACGGGGTCACCAATACCTAGTGGATTGGGAGGGTTACGGTCCTGAGGAGAGGAGTTGGGTTCCGTCTCGGGACGTGCTGGACCGTTCGCTCATCGATGATTTCCTCCGTTGCCGCCAGGATTCCTCCTCGAGTGCGCCAGGAGCGCTCGGTGAGTGGGGGGTACTGTCATGTTTGTCATTTATTGTCATGTCTTGTCCCTGTGCTCCCCATGCTATTCGTTTCCCTCTGCTGGTCTTGTTTGGTTCTATCCCTCTCTCTCCCCCTCCCTCTCTCACTCTCTCGCTCTCTCTTCTCTCTGTCGTTCCGTTCCTGCTCCCAGCTGTTCCTATTCCCCTAATCATCATTTAGTCTTCCCACACCTGTTCCCGATCCTTTCCCTGATTAGATTCCCTATTTATTCCTTTGTAATCCGTTCCTGTTCCGTCGGTTCCTTATATTGTATATTCCATGCTGTGATTGCGTTTCGCCCGGTCCTGTCGTGTTTTTTGCCGTGATTGTGTATCACCCTGTTCTGTCGTGTTTTGTGCCTTCATCAGACGCTGCGTGTGAGCAGGTGTCTCAGTCGACTACGGCCTGCGCCTACCCGAAGCGACCTGCAGTCTGTGGCCGCTTCTCCAGTTGTTTTCCCCTCTACAAATCTAGAGGATGTCGGTTATTCCGTTTTGAACATTATTAAACTCTGCTTCTGTTAAGTCGCTTTTGGGTCCTCTTTTACCAGCATGACACAAGAGGCAAAACGGTCACTGCCAGGGACCATTTGTAATTAATTTAGATCAGAGGAGAACAGTTTAATGGCAGCAGCCAGCCAGTGTACGAGCATGTTAAATAAGAACTGAAGTGCCCTGAGGATGTGCACTGTACACAGTGTAATCTCACATGCAGGCAAGAGACCGCTTACACTGTCTGGGATGGAGAAGAGAGAGAGAGAAGGATGGAGTCACAGGCTTTTTTCTAGATTTACTCAGAGCTCAGGAGTGTATGCTGTAAAAAATAAGAGGAAAGCCTCCATGAAAAGATCAAAACTACAAAGAAACTCAATAAACCTGGCAGTCCAGAGTATCAAAGCATTCAAGAAGAAACCAGCTGCTATAGGTGTACATGCAGTATCAGTTCCATGTGAGGCAACTTTTGATATACCATACGTACCCAAAATTCCTTCACATTGACAATCTGTTCCTGGATCATATTTGGAATATAAAAAGTCGTCAACAGTTCTGGACGATACTTTTTGTGTACCTGAAGGAGTGCCTATCATACTGCTACACACTGTAGTTCTACTTAGAGCCCTTTACTGTTATGCGGGTGAATGAGGACCCAAAAGCGACTTGGCGAAAACAGAGTCTTTAATCCAGTTCAAGGAAATAGCAATACTCCTAGACAAATCGGAGCGGTAAATAAAGCATAAGAAACAATTTCACTCGTAATCACGAGAACTGACTGGAGACTCGATAATGAACTGCAGGTTGCCTCGGGAAGGCACTTGACCGTAGCAGACTCAGACACCTGCTCACCACGCAGCATCTGAGGGAAACACGACACGACAGGGCGATACAAAGACACAGCACGGTGAACAGTATACAAGGATCCGACAGGACAGACACGGAAAACAAGGGGAGAAATAGGGACTCTAATCAGGGGAAAAGATAGGGAACAGGTGTGGGAAGACTAAATGATTGACTAGGGGAATAGGAACAGCTGGGAGCAGGAACGGAACGATAGAGAGAAGAGAGAGAGGAAGGGAGAGAGAAAAAGGGAACGAACCTAAAAAAGACCAGCAGGGGAAAACGAACAGAAGGAAAAGCAAAATGACAAGACAATATAAGACAAAACATGACAGTACCCCCCCACTCCCCGAGCGCCTCCTGGCGCACTCGAGGAGGAATCCTGGCGGTAACGGAGGAAATCATCAATCAGTGAACGGTCCAGCACGTCCCGAGACGGAACCCAACTCCTCTCCTCAGGACCGTAACCCTCCCAATCCACTAAGTATTGGTGACCCCGTCCCGAGAACGCATGTCCATGATCCTACGTACCTTGTAAATAGGTGCGCTCTCGACAAGGACGGGAGGGGGGGAGGGAAGACGAACGGGGGTGCGAAGAAAGGGCTTGACACAGGAGACATGGAAGACAGGATGGACGCGACGAAGATGTCGCGGAAGAAGCAGTCGCACAGCGACAGGATTGACGACCTGGGAGACACGGAACGGACCAATGAACCGCGGAGTCAACTTACGAGAAGCTGTCGTAAGAGGAAGGTTGCGAGTGGAAAGCCACACTCTCTGGCCGCAACAATACCTTGGACTCTTAATCCTACGTTTATTGGCGGCTCTCACAGTCTGTGCCCTGTAACGGCAAAGTGCAGACCTCACCCTCCTCCAGGTGCGCTCACAACGTTGGACAAACGCTTGAGCGGAGGGAACGCTGGACTCGGCAAGCTGGGATGAGAACAGAGGAGGCTGGTAACCCAGACTACTCTGAAACGGAGATAACCCGGTAGCAGACGAAGGAAGCGAGTTGTGAGCGTATTCTGCCCAGGGGAGCTGTTCTGCCCAAGACGCAGGGTTTCTGAAAGAAAGGCTGCGTAGTATGCGACCAATCGTCTGATTGGCCCTCTGCTTGACCGTTAGACTGGGGATGAAACCCGGAAGAGAGACTGACGGACGCACCAATCAAACGACAGAACTCCCTCCAAAACTGTGACGTGAATTGCGGACCTCTGTCTGAAACGGCGTCTAACGGGAGGCCATGAATTCTGAACACATTCTCGATGATGATTTGTGCCGTCTCCTTAGCGGAAGGAAGTTTAGCGAGAGGAATGAAATGTGCCGCCTTAGAGAACCTATCGACAACCGTAAGAATCACAGTCTTCCCCGCAGACAAAGGCAGACCGGTAATGAAGTCTAGGCGATGTGAGACCATGGTCGAGAAGGAATGGGGAGCGGTCTGAGACGACCGGCAGGAGGAGAGTTACCTGACTTAGTCTGCGCGCAGTCCGAACAAGCAGCCACGAAACGGGGCGCGTGTCACGCTCCTGAGTCGGCCACCAAAAGCGCTGGCGAATAGAAGCAAGAGTGCCTCGAACACCGGGATGACCAGCTAACTTGGCAGAGTGAGCCCACTGAAGAACAGCCAGACGAGTGGAAACAGGAACGAAAAGAAGGTTACTAGGACAAGCGCGCGGCGACGCAGTGTGCGTGAGTGCTTGCTTAACCTGTCTTTCAATTCCCCAGACTGTCAACCCGACAACACGCCCATAAGGAAGAATCCCTCGGGATCAGTAGAAGCCACAGAAGAACTAAAAAGACGGGATAAGGCATCAGGCTTGGTGTTCTTGCTACCCGGACGGTAAGAAATCACAAACTCGAAACGAGCGAAAAATAACGCCCAACGAGCTTGACGAGCATTAAGTCGTTTGGCAGAACGGATGTACTCAAGGTTCTTATGGTCTGTCCAAACGACAAAAGGAACAGTCGCCCCCTCCAACCACTGTCGCCATTCGCCTAGGGCTAAGCGGATGGCGAGCAGTTCCTTGTTACCCACATCATAGTTGCGTTCAGATGGCGACAGGCGATGAGAAAAATAAGCGCAAGGATGAACCTTATCGTCAGACTGGAAGCGCTGGGATAGAATGGCTCCCACGCCTACCTCTGAAGCGTCAACCTCGACAATGAATTGTCTAGTGACGTCAGGAGTAACGAGGATAGGAGCGGACGTAAAACGTTCTTTTAGAAGATCAAAAGCTCCCTGGGCGGAACCGGACCACTTAAAACACGTCTTGACAGAAGTAAGAGCTGTGAGAGGGGCAGCAACTTGACCGAAATTACGAATGAAACGCCGATAGAAATTAGCGAAACCTAGAAAGCGCTGCAACTCGACACGTGACCTTGGAACGGGCCACTCACTGACAGCTTGGACCTTAGCGGAATCCATCTGAATGCCTTCAGCGGAAATAACGGAACCGAGAAAAGTAACGGAGGAGACATGAAAAGAGCACTTCTCAGCCTTCACATAGAGACAATTCTCTAAAAGGCGCTGGAGAACACGTCGAACGTGCTGAACATGAATCTCGAGTGACGGTGAAAAAATCAGGATATCGTCAAGGTAGACAAAAACAAAGATGTTCAGCATGTCTCTCAGAACATCATTAACTAATGCCTGAAAAACAGCTGGCGCATTGGCGAGACCAAACGGCAGAACCCGGTACTCAAAATGCCCTAACGGGTGTTAAACGCCGTTTTCCACTCGTCCCCCTCTCTGATGCGCACGAGATGGTAAGCGTTACGAAGGTCCAACTTAGTAAAGCACCTGGCTCCCTGCAGAATCTCGAAGGCTGATGACATAAGGGGAAGCGGATAACGATTCTTAACCGTTATGTCATTCAGCCCTCGATAATCACGCAGGGGCGCAGAGTACCATCCTTTTTCTTAACAAAAAAACCCCGCCCGGCCGGAGAGGAAGAAGGCACTATGGTACCGGCGTCAAGAGACACAGACAAATAATCCTCGAGAGCCTTACGTTCGGGAGCCGACAGAGAGTATAGTCTACCCCGAGGAGGAGTGGTCCCCGGAAGGAGATCAATACTACAATCATACGACCGGTGAGGAGGAAGGAGTTGGCTCGGGACCGACTGAAGACCGTGCGCAGATCATGATATTCCTCCGGCACTCCTGTCAAATCGCCAGGTTCCTCCTGAGAAGTGGGGACAGAAGAAATGGGAGGGATGGCAGACATTAAACACTTCACATGACAAGAAACGTTCCAGGATAGGATAGAATTACTAGACCAATTAATAGAAGGATTATGACATACTAGCCAGGGATGACCCAAAACAACAGGTGTAAAAGGTGAACGAAAAATCAAAAAGAAATAGTCTCACTGTGGTTACCAGATACTGTGAGGGTTAAAGGTAGTGTCTCAAATCTGATACTGGGAAGATGACTACCATCTAAGGCGAACATGGGCGTAGGCTTGTCTAACTGTCTGAAAGGAATGTCATGTTTCCGAGCCCATGCTTCGTCCATGAAACAACCCTCAGCCCCAGAGTCTATCAAGGCACTGCATGTAGCACCGAACCGGTCCAGCGTAGATGGACCGACATAGTAGTACAGGATCTAGATGGAGAGACCTGAGTAGTAGCGCTCACCAGTAGCCCTCCAGTGGCTTACTGATGAGCTCTGGCTTTACTGGACATGAATTGACAAAATGTCCATCAAATCCGCAATAGAGGCACAGGCGGTTGGTGATCCTCCGTTCCCTCTCCTTAGTCGAGATGCGAATACCTCCCAGCTGCATGGGCTCAGTCTCTGAGCCAGAGGAGGGAGATGGTTGCGATGCGGAGCAGGGAAACACCGTTGACGCGAGCTCTCTTCCACGAGCTTGGTGACAAAGATCTACCCGTCGTTCTATGCGGATGGCGAGAGCAATCAAAGAGTCCACACTGGAAGGAACCTCCTGGGAGAGAATCTCATCTTTGACCACTGCGTGGAGTCCCTCAGAAAACGAGCGAGCAGCGCCGGCTCGTTCCAGTCACTAGAGGCAGCAAGAGTGCAAAACTCTATAGAGTAATCCGTTATGGATCGATCACCTTGGCATAGGGAAGCCAGGGCCCTAGAAGCCTCCCTACCAAAAACTGAACGGTCAAAAACCCGAATCATCTCCTCTTTAAAGTTCTGGTAATTGTTTGAACAATCAGCCCTTGCCTCCCAGATAGCTGTGCCCCACTCTCGAGCCCGGCCAGTAAGGAGTGAAATGACGTAAGCAACCCGAGCTCTCTCTCTAGAGTATGTGTTGGGTTGGAGAGAGAACACAATATCACACTGGGTGAGAAAGGAGCGGCACTCCTTGGGCTGCCCGGAGTAGCAAGGTGGGTTATTAACCCTAGGTTCCGGAGGCTCGGCAGACCAGGAAGTAACAGGTGGCACGAGACGAAGACTCTGGAACTGTCCAGAGAGGTCGGAAACCTGAGCGGCCAGGTTCTCCATGGCCTGACAAGCAGCAGACAATTCCTGCTCGTGTCTGCCGAGCATGGCTCCTTGGATCTCGACGGCAGTGTTACGAGCGTCTGTAGTCGCTGGGTCCATTCTTTGGTCGGATCCTTCTGTTATGCGGGTGAATGAGGACCCAAAAGCGACTTGGCGAAAACAGAGTCTTTAATCCAGTTCAAGGAAATAGCAATACTCCTAGACAAATCGGAGCGGTAAATAAAGCATAAGAAACAATTTCACTCGTAATCACGAGAACTGACTGGAGACTCGATAATGAACTGCAGGTTGCCTCGGGAAGGCACTTGACCGTAGCAGACTCAGACACCTGCTCACCACGCAGCATCTGAGGGAAACACGACACGACAGGGCGATACAAAGACACAGCACGGTGAACAGTATACAAGGATCCGACAGGACAGAAACGAGGAAAACAAGGAGAGAAATAGGGACTCTAATCAGGGGAAAAGATAGGGAACAGGTGTGGGAAGACTAAATGATTGATTAGGGGAATAGGAACAGCTGGGAGCAGGAGCGGAGCGATAGAGAAGAGAGAGAGGAAGGAGAGAGAAAAAAGAGCGAACCTAAAAAAGACCAGCAGGGGAAAAGCGAACAGAAGG